>NW_024609845.1:0-147960 GCF_016920785.2 Ixodes scapularis
CTCTTATCTTGCCGATAATCTCTGGCGCAACTACGTGCCGCTGGGAGGATGAGTCAAGACTGCCCGATTGGAAAACTCCAATATGAACAGCGTATTATGGATATTGGAAAACAATATCGTTTTATTGTATTACAATACGATATGGACAGTGTAATGGAAAACATTACATTTATCGTATTGTATTACAATAAGGGTTTGCTATGGGATTCCAATATCCATAATGCGCTAAAAACATTGGAATCCAATACCGTATTAACACTTATTGGATCTCGATGTGTCTATGGGGATCCAATAAGGGTTTTCAATTCCGGTGTACTTAGCGTATTATGGATATTGGAATCCAATATATTATATCGGCTACCAATAAAACTATATACGAGTTGGAATATCACGTTCAGCACGACATTTCTTTGCAACGCAGTCTCTCCTTGTGTGTATTTCTGAGTGATAAAATAAAAAATGTTGCTGTTGTCAAATTATGAATAAAGAAGCAAGACAATGGGCTTATACATACCAAATATATTTAACATATTCCTGAACTGGAGGATCTGGCATTTACTGCAAAAGAAAGTTAATTGTTTAGGACCCTCATTCAGAAACTTGATCCTTGAAAAGAGAATGTGCAATCCTCACCTTTTAATGAAAACAGCACCTGCTAGCTGTAGCCATATAGAAACTGCTAAATGAAAAATTGTGATTAGTTCGCAACAAGTAGCAATCCTTCACCAAGCCGGATGAATTCAAAATTATTTCTGCGTTTGATTGCGGAAAAATAAGCCTCAATTTCACTGCCACGGGTCATTCTGAGCTCGGTCAATTAAATATACCTATCCGCTCATCTGGCTTCACAATTCCTGCTTTGCACCTAACTAGAGTGTCTAGAATGCTTACCTTTGAGGAAAAACGAACTGGTGGTTGCTTGCTTGTAGGCCGTGGAAACTGGAAGAGAGATTTGCGATTAGTGTGGTTCAAGTAGCAATTACATTGTGTAGCCCCGTAAAGTAAACTAAGTCGGAAATATTAAAAAAATTAAATGCGTGGGACATAGATAACCTCTTGCGATGTAACTGGGCATACCTCAATGTCGCTCGCGTGTATTACAGAAAAATAAGCTTCAATGCAGGAGCCCCCAGTCGTTTTGAGCTCCGTCAATTAAAAATGCTGTACCGGTCGTCTGGCTTCAGTATTTCTGCTTCGGGAATCTGGAATTCTCACCTCTGAGGAAAAACAAACGGAAAGGCCGTGGAAACTGCCAGAAAGATTTGCGATTAGTTGCGTCCAAGTACCAATTTCTTTGACCAGCTACCTACAGCACACTAGGCCGGATAAATTCAAAATTACATGTGCGTGACATAATATGCCTCTTGTGACAAAACTGGGCACATGTTTTGTTGCGTACAGCAACAGTGAAGCCAGACAGAGAAGCGGTACGGCATATTTAATTGACGGGGCTCAGAACGACTGGAGACGCTTTCACTGAAGCTTGTTTTGCTGCAATACACGCGTGTATTGCAGCAAAACAAGCTTCAGTGAAAGCGTCCCCAGTCGTCCTGAATTCTGTCAATTAAATATGCCGTACCGCTTGCCTGGCTTTAGTATTGCTGCTCCAGAGCAATCTAGAAAATCTAGAGTCCTCACCTTTAGACAAGAACGAACTGGCGCCTGCTGGCTTGTGGGCCGTGGAAACTGCAAGAGATTTGCGATTAGTTACATCCAAGTAACAATTTTTTTGAGTAGCCAACTACAGCACACTCAAAATTATATGCACGGGACATAGATGCCTCATGCGACGAACTCCCTTCATCCTTTTTTTTCTGTTAACTCTGCTCACCTTCACCACTCGCCTCCGATTTCTGCGCTACTTCTTTAATCTCGATTCCCTGGTTCCCAAAGGCCATGGCATCGCTTGTGCCAGTCACGGGTCTGTCAGCTCTGCAACCGGCGCCATTGTGGCAAAGACGCCACAGCACCTGGCGCTTGATGTGCTCTTTTAATATTTTCAGCATGGCTCAAAACAGGTGGATGGGTGTTTGGTATGCCCTTTGCTTATTTGCGGATCGTTTCGAATCAGAGGATAGGCGCTTCTGCGATCTGAGCGCATGCTCGGTATTTTACAATAGTTGAAATCGAACTATGACAGGAATCTTCAATCATAACAAACAGAATGTGCATGCCAAAAGGCATAGCAAATGAAACACCCACCGTCTATCTATTTTCGGTTCTTGTCCGCAAGAAGCCGTCGTATATGAAGCCTCCCTTGTTTAAGCCGCTCCTTCCTAATGTCCCGGTTGGGTCTCGTCCTGATGGATCGTCGGTGGAGACCTGAGGTGCGGTCAACATCAGATTAGACCTTTTGAGACAGAACCGTATACTTGGTGGGAGGAAGTACACCCAAACGAAGTTTAGGCATGTCATTTATAGTGAGATTTAAAATGAGAGGCCTAATGTAATATGAGACGTCAATACTGACGCACCCCTTTGCGAACCTAAAATTTTGATGGCCTTGTCCCCCTTGATAGGGGGACAAGTCACATGAATCCCGGCATGTAGATGAAATTTTTACCTTAACGTTTCGACTCAATGCCCATCCCCGAATATTCGACCACCACACTTTTAGGAAAAAAATAACTTTTTAGAAAACACCGAGTCATCGACCACCCCTGCAAAAGCCTGAACCAAGCATACTCGTACCGTGGCTTGTTTGTTCCGTGCCGCCCACCAGTTAATTCGGGCTGACAATGTGTTTTTTTGTTTTTTTTTTCAAATGGAACCCACAATCTTAGTTTCGGTTTCACTTGTAGAGGCAGGTGGATACTTTTGTAAAGCTTCCTCCCTATGCGCTTCCGAGTCAACATTTTTGCAATGGCCAACCCCCGGGCTTTGATTTTGCGCTCCTTGACAAATGCTGAAACTCATATAGCCGGGCAATAGCTCGCCTTGAAACTAGTTGCTCTTGGTGGCCGAGAACAAACTCGTGTTCCTGATTGGCAGCCATTTGCTGCGAAGAATACCTGCACATATCCTAAAGAATCCAGTCTTATTCTAATACAGATGCTTTGGCTGGACAGAGACACAAAAGCCTGACACAAGACCACTATAAAGACAGAAAATAGAGTGTCTGTGAAGAATAAAGCAAACAACTCAGATAGGCATCAATCACTCACCTTGAAAACACTTGCGATGAGCGGCAAAGAGCAAATTTCTGGCCTTGATTGGCTGGTGCTTGACACCAAGACATGCATGTATAAGAAAGAACCCAGTCTTAATTAAACTTGGGTGTTTTTGCAGAAGAGAGACAACAAAATACTAATGCAAGGCCACTACACATAGGAAATGGCATCCAAGAGGAATGAAACACAAAAGGCAGTGTGTTAGTGTTGACTCTGTTTTCTTTTTCCCGGAGTCACCCGTTTTTCCGGGCGAGCCCCAGGGCTCGGTCCTCGGGCCACTTTTGTTTTTAATTTTTATTAACGATTTAAAGATACACCACCAAAATGTACAAAGCCGATTTTTTGCTGACGATTGTGTTTTATTTGCTAAGGTAAACAACGCGTCTGATGAAGAAGAATTAAATTATTGTCTATCTTTAATTCATGCATGGCGCATAAAATTGAATATGGTTCTGAACTGTAAAAAGTGTGTTAAAATGGCCATGACGCGGAAGAACAACCCTTTGTTTTTTTACATATTTTATCAATGGAGTACCACTCGAGTCTCTTAAACAATATCAATACCTCGGAGTTTTGATTACCTCTGATTTGTCATGGAGTGCACATATTGAGTTTATAGCTGGCAAAGCAACGCGGAAGCTCTGGTTTTTAAAACGAAATTTTAACCTGTGTTCACCTCAGACTAAACTGACTGCTTATAAAACCATCATAAGACCAATGCTAGAATATGTAGGTATTGTATGGGATCCTCATACAAAGCTGTCAATTGATATGTTAGAGACTGTGAAAAAAAACATTGCGGTTTGTGTACAACCGTTATGATTTTATGTCATCCGTTTCAGATTTGTACCCAAGATCGGGATTGAGTGACGTAGCAACCCGGAGAAAATCAAAACGGCTGAAGTTTCTTTATATAGTGATACAGGGTAATTTGCGACTGCGTCTCTGTGATTACACTTCATTTAACGAGACAAGGCCCACGAGAGGCAAACACCAATTAACACTGGTCGAACCATTCTGACGAACCACTTTGTTCAAAGCATCCTTTTTTCCTAGAATCACGTGTGAGTGGAATAAGCTTCCTGAAAGTTTTTTTAAAATTTGAGATCAGTAGATACTTTTAGTAAAGCACTACTCTCGCACTTTGTTCAGTAGTGGCTCTGTCTGTTTCTTTGTACTACTTCCGCTTGCTTTTGAACATTTTTTACAGCTCCTGCCTGGGCGTTCTACAAAATGCTGGCAGTATCAACAAATAAATAAGTAAATAAATAAATAAATAAATAATAAATAAATAAAATATAGGCGGGCAATAGCTCACTTTGAAAATACTTGCTCTTGGTGGCCGAGAACAAACTTGTGTTTCTGATTGGCAGCCATTTGCTGCGAAGACTACCTGCACATATCCTAAAGAACCCAGTCTTGGTCTAACACAGATGCTTTGGCCGGACAGAGGCACAAGAGCCTGACACAAGACCACTATAAAGACAGGAAATAGTGTGTCTGTAAGGAATGAAACACACAACTCAGATAGGCATCAATCACTCACCTTGAAAACACTTGCCATGCGCGGCAAAGAGCAAACTTCTGACCTTGATTGGTTGGTGCTTGCCACCAAGACCTGCATGTATAAGAAAGAACCCGGTCTTAGTCAAACTTGGTTGTTTTTGCAGAAGAGACAAAACAAAATACTAATGCAAGGCCACTACACATAGGAAATGGCATCCTAGAGGAATGACACACAAAGCTCACATAAGCGGGCAATAGCTCACCTTCAAATACTTGCTCTTGGTGGCCGAGAACAAACTCGTGTTCCTAATTGGCAGCCATTGGCTGCGAAGAATACCTGCACATATCCTAAAGAACCCAGTCTTGATCTAACACAGATGCTTCGGCCGGAGAGAGACACAAAAGTCTGATACAAACCACAAAAAGCAGAAAATAGTGTCTGCGAGAGATGAGAACAAACCCAGGTGGAGAGGCTCGTTCTGTTTCACCTTAGTCAAATAGTGTAGCTCATTTTGCTAAAACAATGCATATTTGCTAAAAAAATTATAATATATATTTTGCCCCATTTAGCAGAGTTTACTGCCAATGGTACCTGCAGATTAGAATAAGTCAGACTTAGTAATTTTTTTTTTCTTTTGATGAGCGACAACAGAATCCTAAATGGGTGATGAAACAAAACATAAGCCTACCAAGCCAGGCTAGTTTGCCTTGATGCAAGCACAGTGCCTCGGCCGACAAATGAGGTTCTATTCTTGGTCACTTGTCATATTTGGTGGGAATAGTAAAGTAAATGAAAATAAGGCTATCCCTCAAGCAGCCGACAGCTGCAAACGAAATTCATACACCTCCATAAATGACCTAAAAATAAAATTGGGTGGTGGCCAAGGGGTTTATGGTGTCAAATTTCAAATTTACAGACTGTTTAGTTACGGTTTAAGTCCTCCTGGTGTATATTTTTATCGTTATTAATTATATTTAAATTGTTTTTTAGGCACTACCACATAATTTATATGCTAATTCACCTTTAGAAGCGTTTTAAGAATACTCCACGGCTTCCTAGTGCTCGTATTAAATTCTCAATAAGAGCGGCTTAAAATTGTTTTTGCTCTCGCTGCTGCTTGCTTCCTCACCCTTAAAATGCTGACAACTCGACACAAAAGTAATAAAAAATGTGCTTCAAATGTGATGAAGATGCCACCGTACCATAGCTGAGTGCTGCGACAAATGGTCCCAGGTGCTGTGACCCGACCGTATATAGCCTTACGGCGTGGCGCGACTCATGCAGCCCCTATGCTTGATGATGGAGCCAGTGTGCGAGGTGCGACCTGCTAGAGCTGTGCAAGCCACAGCTTTACACCCTGCAAAGGGTGAGAAGATGCCCCTCCATTTGCAGAGCTTGCAATAGCTCAGCAAGAAGCTATTGCAAGCACTAGGGAGCCCCAGTGTTTGAATAAAAGCACTTCTCAATGTGAATTAGTATGTAAATTTTGCGTCTATACGTTAAAACTTTAAAAAATGTATTATTTATAAATATATATATATATATATATATATATATATATATATATATATATTTTTTTTTTATTCTTTCACATTTGTTTAAAACAAACCGTGAAAGCTACAGTAATGCGGTTTGTGCAGGTGGGTTATACGGCCAGGCGGACATTATGGGGGTGGCTAATCTATGCGATAAGTCGGCTAATTAATTAAAATTCGTAAATTAACTTTTTTAATTACTGAAAATAAACATATGGTTTCAATTAGAAACTTGCTGAGCATCATCGAAAACCCATAAATCAACTATTTTTAGCAGGATATAACGCCGGGGCAGCATTTTACGGCGTTCTGTAAAAACGCCCCATTTGGACGCGTTTCTAGATTTCGGTTTCTTATAGGAGCGCATCTACGCGCCCGCGATCCTGCTCCCCGGCGGTCGCGGCGCGAAGCCATCTCCTCGCCTCCCTCGTAGAATGGAGGGAAGTACGGCGCACGTGTGTTGCGCGTCTCAGCCACTGGGGAGCAGGACCGCGGCCGCGGTGATGCGCCCCGATAAGAAACCGAAGTCTAGAAACGCATCCAAATGGAACGCTTTTACGGAACGCCGTAAAATGCTTCCCCGGCGTTATATCCTTCCAAAAACAGTTGATTTAGTGGTTTTCGATGGTGCTCTACAAGTTTCCAATAAAAACCTAATGTTTATTTCCACTAATTTAAAAGTTAATTAACGAATTTTATTTAATTAGCCGACTTATCGCAAAGATTAGCCACCCACATAATGTCCGCCTGACCGTATAACCCACCTGCACAAACGGCATTAGTGTAGTTTTCACGGTTTTTTTAAACAAATGTGTAAGAATAAAAAAAAACACCCTGTATATATATACTGTAAACGACTAAAGTTTCCCGAAAACCTAATTTTCGCGAATTTCGCGAATCGCCTACATACGCGAAAAATATATCCCGCGAACAATTCGGGCAATATGTGAACACTACGGAAGCTGCGCTCGATTCGAGAAAATTAGAACCCGCGAATAATTTCAAAATTTCAGCTTTGGCCCGATTCGCAAAAGTTTGAGCCCGCGAAAATTAAGTCGTTTACATTATACTAAAAAAAAGTCAAAAAGAAAAAAATCTTCTCCAGGTGGGTTTGTACCAAGAGCTCTACTGCCCTTGATTTCAGTTCGCTAAGGCCTGCTTCAGACGGGGCAACTTTTCTAGCAATTTTGAGGTTGCTGGTGGGTTGTTCCCTAGGTTTTCCCAGATCAGCACGAATTTCTGAGATCAGGTTCGGCTCAAAACAGACAAGCAACTCGAACAAACTGGAGAAGTTTGAAGCGGCAGCAGCCAATCAGGGACGCAATATTTTCACGTGACACCCCTGTGGTGGTGAGGATGACAGCTGAAGATTTGGTTCTGGTTTGAAATGGATCGTTTTTGGAAATAAACGTTTTCAGAAACATGGGTGAGTATTCTCAACGCCACTCAAAGATATAAAAGCACGTTTTTAGCAAGTAGTTGTGCGTCTATATAGTGCAAGAAAAATCCAATTTTATGATGATGATGGCAAGTCGTAGCAATTCGGTTGCAGCGTGTGAACGCAGGCGGCCTGTGTTGCTGGTATTGCGTCGGTAAGTTGCTGGGGGAAATTGCCCCGTCTGAAGTAGGCCTTAGGCTTGCTTCCACCGTTCACGCTCAGCGAGCAAGCCTGCTTCAACCGTTCACGCCTCAAGGCAAGCTGGACAGCTACAAGCCACCTAAATGTCTACCGCCTCATCCCCGGCCAGGTCGTGACGCGACATAACTTATTAAACGTCTTGCTGTCACTGCCACGACCGGCCAGAGTGAAGTCGAGAAAGAATCCTATAAATAATTTCGTAGCTTCCTTGGAACGACCCCCCTCAAGAGAGAGTCGTCCCTCAGCCCTTCTTCGATTGTTGGAGTGACGCGAAGAAACTAGCCGTCTTGGCCCAGCAGTTACAAATCATAGTGCTCATTACAGTGATGTGATTGGCCTAAGCCGTTTTGAAGCACCTTTTATAGCAGGAAAAACAGTGTTTTGGAGCAGCAAAAGAGGCCTTTGGAGCAGCCAGAACAGTGTTTTGGAATAGCAAAAGTGGCTTTTAGAGCAACCAAAACAGTGTTTCAGAGCAGCAAAAGTGGCTTTTGAAACAGATATTCCTAGAAAAAAACAAAAAAAAACAACATTCGTTTTAAGTGCTGGACAGACGAAGGGCACTTTGCTCGCCGCAATAAAGAAATTATGGTGAAGTTAGACCACCTGGGAGTCTTAAGAACATCTAACTGGAATGCCAATGACATGACACATTTTGCAATGCTTGAGTTAACTGATACACATATATATATACCTGGTATAGATAGATAAAAACCAAACTCCACATATGACAATTTATTTGAAAATGACCAGCTCGGTAAAGTCAAAGTTGACATTTAGTGATTTATACATCGTAAAGTCGGACGGCCAGGACGAGGCGACACTGTTTTTTACTGTAGATGAGCAATTTCGCCAGTGCAGTACGACTGCTAACCTGGGGTTTTTTGACGCGCACCACGAAGCAGTGATACAAGACCGCACGCCGGTACGATGCTCATCCAGATCGAAATGGGCGGGGGCGGGGATCGAACCCAGGGTCCCTGGGGTCGGCAGCGCGAGCTTTCGCTCCACGTGCTTCGAGCTGGTGTACGCTAGCCAACTCGGCCAACAATGCCCCTGACCAGCCTAGTAGTAAATACCAAAGCATTAGGTTCACTAGTTGTATAATAAATGGAAGCAGTTTCCGACTGATGAAACACGTCACTACTGCAGTGAAATGCGAAATTGTACACAATACACAGGTGCATTACCACTAGCGGGTGCTTTTCGTTTTGCTTTTCAAACCTTTCTGCAAGGCTGCTGCAAGCCTAGCTTTGCCTTAGGCTTGTAATAAATCTCCACTTTCAATGTCTCCAAAGAGACACTGAGGCATCCCACAAGCAGAGTGTCGAACCGAAATTTTTATCGGTTCGGTTCCGGTTCGGGTTCACGGCTTTCGTCTCGGTTCCGGTTCAGTTCCGGGGAGCAAAAAATAACGGTT
The DNA here is from genome assembly GCF_016920785.2 of Ixodes scapularis. Taxonomy (NCBI): domain Eukaryota; kingdom Metazoa; phylum Arthropoda; class Arachnida; order Ixodida; family Ixodidae; genus Ixodes; species Ixodes scapularis. Next base: position 9,269 of record NW_024609845.1, read on the forward strand.
CAAACCGGTTTAAACCGGTTCGAACCGGTTTGAACCGCTAAATTGAGAATTATTTTCCGCGTTGTTCTGACACTATACACTATTTACGCCGTGAAACAATTAACTATATAGTTTCTCCTCTCATCCGTGCAATTCACTTTTGTTTTCAAGTACCAAAAATCTGAAATTCATTTTTTTTATTTCTTAACGTAAATAACGGCGTGCTCATACGACATAACATACCTTTGTTTACCAGTAACATATATTCACCTGAATCCAAATGTTTCAGTACAACAGTAAAGAGTTGAGCTTGTTGGTACATACCTGTAAATTGATCAGCTTGAAATATAGAACTATACTGTCTTTTCCTGTCCTCTGTGTTTAAGTAAAATTCTAAAATTCAAGCTGATTTATTCACAGAGTATAAAATGTTGACGCCAAGTGTGGTCGGTCACCAAAAATACCCGTGATTGGTACAACTTTGTGTCGCAGTATTAAAAGTTAAATCCTGATTCTGTCTTTGAACTAAGGAATTAATTACTGCACAAAATTGTGAAATGGGCGCCTCGTGGCCATATATATCGTGAAATATTTTTTACTAAATACGTTTCACAATATATATGGGTGATTTCATCTCAAATCGGGCGAGCTAAAAGGGCCTAATTTTTAATTTTCACGAAAAAAATATATGTTTTGGGGTATTTCTCAAATGAAGGAGGGCGCAAACCGCATGTTCTCCCGATTTTTCGTTCTCGAGTTACGAGCCGTAGAAGCCGCAGTGGCAGAAACTAGTGTTTTTGCCTGCCGTCGCAGGTCGCGTGTTTGACACCTTCTGCTGACGCTATTGTTTTCTCTACACCCTTTTAACTTTTCCCCCTCATTTAATATGTATTATAAAGATACCTTGATGTATTCAAATAATTTTAGGAATTTTATTGTTTTCTAAAACACATGTCAAACTCGTCACTCCGGTCGCTTTTCGGTCAAATTTGACAGGTCATTACTTTGTCTGTACTTAAGGTAAAGTTTCTTTCTTTGGCTCTACAGAAAGCCCAAAGCAAGCCCATTATAGATATAATAATATCATTATGATATGTCGACTAGCCGCTCCGCTACCTTCACGTAAACGTTGTAAAAAATAACAAATTTTGAAAGTTTGAAATCGATTTTCTCAAAAACCCCATTTTTGTAAATTTTTATTTTTTAAATTCTTTTAGACATATTAGTCGACTATAAGAAAAAACAGTCTAGAAATGTAATATTTTGGTTGTATGTCTTCTGTTTGAGCAGCAATCGCGTGAAATGTGTGAACATTTGTTATTTTTCACAACGTTTACGTGAAGGTAGCGGAGCGGCTACTCGGTAGATAATAATGATATTATTAAATCTATAATGGGCTTGCTTTGGGCTTTCTGTAGAGCCAAGGTAAAAAAATTTACCTTAAGTACAGACAAAGTAATGACCTGTCAAATTTGACCGAAAAGCGACCGGAGTGACGAGTTTGACATGTTTTTTAGAAAACAATCAAATTCCTAAAACTATTTGAATACATCAAGGTATCTGTATAATACCTATTAAATGAGGCGGAAAAGTTAAAAGGGTGCAGAGAAAACAATAGCGCCAGCAGAGGGTGTCAAACACGTGACCTGCGACGGCAGGCAAAAACACTAGTTTCTGCCACTGCGGCTTCTACGCTTCGTAACTCGAGAACAAAAAATCTGAGGAACTTGCGGTTTGCGCTCTCATTTTTATGAGAAATGCCCCTAAAACATATATTTTTCTCGTGAAAATTAAAAGCTGGACCCTTTCAGCCTGCCTGATATGGGAAATTTCATTTCAAATCGGGCAGAATAAAAAAGTCAGATTTTTAATTTTCACGAAAAAAATATATGTTCTGGGGGCATTTATCAAATGAATGAGGGCGCAAACCGCATGTTTCCCAGATTTTGTGTTCTTCAGTTACGAAGCGTAGAAGCCGCAGTGGCAGAAACTAGAGTTTTTGCCTGCCGTCGGAGGTCGCGTGTTTGACACCCTCTGCTGGCGCTATTGTTTTCTGTACACCCTTTTAACTTTTCCCCCTCATTTAATAGGTATTATAAAGATACCTTGATGTATTCAAATAGTTTTAGGAATTTTATTTTTTTCTAGAAAACATGTTAAACTCGTCACTCCGGTCGCTTTTCGGTCAAATTTGACAGGTCATTACTTTGTCTGTACGTAAGGTAATTTTTTTTTCTTTGGCTCTACAGAAAGCCCAAAGCAAGCCCATTATAGATATAATAATATCATTATTATCTACCGAGTAGCCGCTCCGCTAACTTCACGTAAACGTTGTGAAAAATAACAAATGTTCACACATTTCACGCGATTGCTGCTCAAACAGATGACATACAACCAAAATATTACATTTCTAGACTGTTTTTTCTTTGGAATACATTTTAGCGCTCAAAAAACAGGGACAAAGAGGCGAGAAACAGACAGCACAGTGCGCTTTTCTTTTTTTTTTTTGTTTCTCGCCTCTTTGTCCCTGTTTTTTGATCGCTAAAATGCATTCTAAATTCCAAATCCAACTAGCCCAACAATCTACTCTACTGTTTTTCTTGTAGTCGACTAATATATCTAAAAGAATTTAAAAAAATAAAAATTAACAAAAATGGGGTTTTTGAGAAAATCGACCTCAAATTTTGAACATTTGTTATTTGTTACAACGTTTACGTGAAGGTAGTGGAGCGGTTGGTCGACATATCATAATGATATTATTATATCTATAATGGGCTTGCTTTGGGCTTTCTGTAGAGCCAAAGAAATAAAGTTTACCTTTAGTACAGACAAAGTAATGACCTGTCAAATTTGACCGAAAAGCGACCGGAGTGACGAGTTTGACATGTGTTTTAGAAAATGATCAAATTCCTAAAATATTTGAATACATCAAGGTATCTTTATAATACCTATTAAATGAGGGGGGAAAGTTAAAAGGGTGTAGAGAAAACAATAGCGTCAGCAGGGGGTGTCAAACACGCGACCTGCGACGGCAGGCAAAAACACTAGTTTCTGCCACTGCGGCTTGTACGGCTGGTAACTCGAGAACGAAAAATCGGGAGAACATGCGGTTTGCGTCCTCCTTCATTTGAGAAACACCCCCAAAACATATATTTTTTTCGTGAAAATTAAAAATTAGACCCTTTTAGCCTGCCCGATTTGAGATGAAATCACCGAAATGTATATGATTACGACACAACTGAGAAAAAAGCAATGAAATTTTCAAAATGTCACGATAGTTCTAGGATAATCCCTTTCAATCTATTTTTTAAAGAAATGCCGAGCGTCAATCAAACTGCTTGTTGTTTTAACCAAACATTGCTTACACTCAGCACCGCGATGCATGCGACTAATCATGCAGCAACGAGCAATCAAAATTGTTCACTCTAATCTGTACGCACATTCGCACTCCGATCGAATCTGGCCCAAAATAGCGCTTTGCCCAAGTTAACATTTTCTTATACAGGATAAGCTGGCATAGCCTGGCTATTGAGGATTGCTCTTGACAAGGGGCCGGTCAATTCAATGTGGAAATGAGCATCACCCTTGCTAATGGACGATTTTAACGCGATAGCGTTGAGCAGCTCATGTCGTTGAAAAGCCGATTTCGGTGGCGTGACAGGAAAATCCTGATTAATCGATAGGGTCATGACGTCAGAGCTACATGCCCTCGCTCAAGAATTTGAAACAACTCACAATGGTCACGTGAAACGTGACATCACGCATGGAATAAAAGTGATTTAAACATAACATGTAACGCGAATTACAGGTCGCCGTATGCCTCTAATAATTTCTTTTTGCCTTAAAGAAAAAAAAATTCAAAATTTTAGGCGGGATTCGAACCCACGGCCCTTTGGTTGCGACTCAGACGCTCCTGACTAGGCAACCGAGGCACGCTTGCGCGGCAAGTAAGAAGGCGATGCAAACGAGGCCTTTTAACGCTCTCGCGTTCCAATTTTAAAGGCGAAGCTTAAGCGTCCCGCAAAATACTTTTCTTATTAAGTAAAACGAAGTAGTATTTAAGGTTCTGCTCGACATGGTAGCTACTTAATTGGACATTTTCTGACAGTTTGCGTGCGTAATCGTCATGGTTGCACCGCGCGCCCCTGTTTACTTTGTTTTTGTCCAGCCCAGAGACACATAAAAGCAAGGTTCACCAGATAAAAGAGGCAATAACAGGCTTCTATATGTTTAAGAAGTTATATGTGTGAGGAACACATTGTTGTTTAAATTAGCTTCAAAATCAGAGATGTGTGTAAGGCTGTCCCAAATAACTTACAATGTGCCTGTCGAGGATACAAACGTCGGAAAAGATTGGCAGAACACCTTTCAAACAATTTCGGGGGGCATAGCTTTTGGGTGGTCGGCCCTTTATTTATGTTGTTAAATATTCAGTTCGAAATTAAATATATTTTTATAAAGATCAATAAATATTACCTTAGAAAGTTTACATAACCGCTTGAGACCGACACGGAAGGACGATACTCGAAACTACGCGAGCTGGTGAGTCTGCGTAAAAGTGTTTTTCTGTTCGCTGATTGGCAGTGTGAAACATCGGGTTGCAGGGTACGCCAAAAAGGACTCTGTGTTGACATGACAGATCTGAAGGCAAATACTCGAAACGTTAAAAAAAGATATAATTAATGGTATTTTTCTAAATATTCTCTTACATAACGCCTTACTGGAAAAAGAGATGCGTAAAGATGCACGCAATGAAATTAATAATTTTACACGAATAGCGCGAATGACAGATGAAAATTCTTAAAATCTTAATATAAATCACATTTCATCAGCTTGCATGAGCTCGAAACTTCGCGAAATACTACCTCGCGAGGCTACTGTTATATTCGGTTTTACCTGCACTTGTTTTGGGCCCTCACTTTACAACACGTTGCTTGAATAGTCATGCGCTCTAACATTTTTCTAGACTGCCGTATATCATCGCGAGACTGCTATAAATACTGCAAAACTTTACAATTAGGATATGTATTGTTAGTGTTGCGAACATCACATTTCACCAGAAAGCTGAACTGTTTAACATGGCATGCACGTGACGTCATCACACTATATGTTGGTGGTCATTGTGATTTCTTGCTGAGAAAATCGAATTCGACGGTGCAAAATGCACGCTGCAGGAGGTTCAAGCTCAGTGAAAGCCAAGCATTTGAAAGGCACGTATTATTATTGGCGACGTGCGCGACCGAAAGCGTTGTTGTGGTCGGCCTTCCACGATTGGCCGAACGCTGACTATGACGTCAGAACAGGATTTATCATCGGTGGAAATAAGAGGGGTGAAAGAGCTTTCATTTTGACGGTGCTGGCAGTGTTTTTTTGAGAGCGCAATGATTTCAAGCTTCCACCATGCTATTTACAAACACCATCGAACTTGTAATTTGCAAGGTAATGACGTCACAAGGGGGAACCATAGGAGGGCGCCACCGAAATATCTTGCCGATAATTCTTAGTGCATCTTCGCGAGGAACAGCGCGAGCGTCTGGCACGACAAAAACGGGATTTTGGGCAAGAGTGTTTTTGCAAACAAAGTAGTTTCCAGGCCCACGCTTTTTGGTCTCCGCCAAAGATGAGGGAAGGAGGAACCTCTTTACAACAGAGTATGTTTTTAAAAATACCCTCCCCCCCCCACACACACACACTCGCGCACACACACACGCTTATTTTTAGTGCGGAGCTATTAAGGGCCAGTTTCCCATCATGTCACTCAGCAAACAAATGATGACACAAAACTCTGGACAGCTACCGCCATCTATAGTTTATGGGGGCAACCAAACAACCGGCTTCCCGGTTGTCTGGTTGCCGCCGTCGCGCACTGATGGCGACAACCTCTCCAGTCTTTGCACTCTGGCTTGCCGACTTGCGGCCGGCAATTACTTCATTCCCACCATAGTACAGCTTCGCTGGTGTTCCTTCTTCACCAGGGTGGAAAGGTTGAAAGAATTCCTGAGGAATTACCTCGTCCGTTTGTGTGTGCTCATTCCACAATTTTATTTGTCACTTGTTAACAGCAACCCTCCATTGTTTTTTTTTTATTATTTTGCACTCCGTGAAGTTTAAAGTGGTCATAAAATGATATCGGGTTGGAATGTTCATGAATTTTCAGAGGCGTATTCGTCCTAGTCTGGCCCAAGTATACTCGCACAGGCCGCCGCTGATTCAGACTCAGCTTCTTTGTCGCGGTGAAATCGCGAGGATAAAATAAGACTATACCTTTTTGGTCTTGCCTTTGCAAAGCTTGATGTCGTAATTGTGGGATCGAAACCACCCGCCTGACGACAGTCGGGCGCATCTCATGGATTAGACACGAGAACTGCGTGAGCACTCGAATTCGGCTCGTAACAATCAATGCCTCAGAGGTCACTTGGGTAGTGGCTCGTGTCCAACCACTGCGATGATGAGAATAGCCCAACTCTAAAAATGCCTGGAGCTCCAGCAGGCGTTTTCTTCCTTTGCAACCCAGCACGGGGGAATGATTAACGTTGGCGGCCTCAGATAAGTACCAGGCCGCGAGGCCGCTTCTGGTTCCGAGTTGAGGGGATCAACGATGCTCATATTTCTCTAATTTTTTGGCCACTGCCATTGCCTAAAAAAAAAGAAAGTAAAGCCAAGTTTATTTAGCTATTAACGTTAGGAAGTGATTTTAAGCAGCGTTATCTGAATCTAGAAAATTTTTTATTGTTCCTTTAAGCAAAGTACAGAGGTGGTAGAAACCTTGAGAATGACGCTCGTGTGAGACTTAGGCCGTGTTCTAAAATTTACTCGATCTTACTCCCGAGTAAGGGTTTTGTTTTCTGGCGTTCCAAAACCTACCCGCGTTTAGCACTTTTCAATCTGTGATGTCACGTGACACGACCCGCGGGAGTAACTCGGATCCATTTGGGTAAGATTTGGAACACAGCCTTAGAACGACTGCCAATGTTCGGCTCTCCCTCTGAGGTCACTAATATTTTTTTCTTTTTTTTTCTTTCAAGTATTCCTTCCGTACACACATGTAGTTCTATTTAACGCCATATTAATAAGTCGCATTTAGTCATTTCAATATTTCTATTCTCGGGGACATCTTTAGGATGCAGTTCAACAATAACAAAAACATTTTTGGGTGCTTCAATAATGTAAAATTGGTCGTGCAACATTTGTTTCTGTACTTTCAATAAATACAGTTAAAAAGTAACCCCTGACGTTGATAGCTTGCGAAAACATCCATTAGTTTTCCTCTCCACGCAATAGCAGATGCAAACTAAAATAAAGAAAAAATAGCTGTCGATCCCCTCCTCAACTCGCAATTTGGACAAGAATCCGCGTGATCTGACGCTAATTATATACAGTCAGTTTTCATCATAGTCATGCGCTAGGGTTTGGAAAGCAAAAGCTTGGGCTGAGCTTCAGATATTGTTGGAGTTGGGCTATAATCATCTTAAATTGAACACGAGCCGTTACCCGAATGTTTGGCGATGCCGATTGCCATAAACCCGAGCACTCGACTCGGGGTTACGAAAATTGCTTACGTCACGGTGTCGCGTGATTCTCGTTGCAAAATCGTGATATCATGTTACGTCACGCTGTCAACAAGGTTAATACACCCAGTGACTTTCTCAAATTAAATCGACTTGACGCAGTGAGTCACGTGACGTCACGAGGTCACGTGACATTACTTGACAGCATGTATTGACACTATGACGTCACCTGACAACGTGACACATGGTTAATCATAGTGCCAATACAAAAGCGCCACGAAAACCCACAGTTTACCATACATTGCAATTCTGTATGTGACAATTTGATCAATAGATAGAAATACAGCCGCCAATTTCATATTCCCATATGTTCATTTTGTGATACTAACAAAAAAGAAAAAAAATACCTTGAACCGTTTAGAACCGGTTACCGTTATTTCTGTTTTTCGGTTCGGTTCCGATTCAGTTCCAAGATGGCGGCGAAGATTTCGGTTCGGTTCAGTTCCGGTTCGGTTGAAAATAACGGTTCGGTTCCGGTTTTCGGTTCGGTTCGGTTCCGGTTCGACACCCTGCCCACAAGTGCACAATGCTGTAGGCGTTGCCGAGCAATTCCAGAAAGCCGCTTGCCACCGTTTTACTAGTTCCCGACGTGCCAGATTTTCGTCAAAAGGAAGCAAACGTAAAACAATGTATTGCAAGTGTCCGGCTGATGCCTCTGTCGCGCATTCATGTTCGCTTGCACATGAGGGCAACTTCGGCAGGCTTGCAATCACACGTGCAATTGCAAGCCTGCAGCGGAGATGGCTGTTCGATAGAAACCGAAACCATGCAACTCCGCCCTGTCACCAACTGGTTCCCGAAATTGTATGTAAAATGTAACTGTCCAGCATACAACAAAGAAACAGTCTGGCGGCACGTGCTTTCCAGACCGTCAGGTGAGGTACAAGCTCAACACAAAGAAAGAAAAAAAGAACATGACCGCATCGATGCAAGATATCGCGAGAAGTCAAGAAGTTTTTGGAGCCCTCTAGAAAAACAAGCGCGCTGTGCGAGTTCAGCGTGCAGACACTGCTTTCTTTGCTTCAGCTCACTTGTCTTTTTTTCGCGGCAGATTTTTCATGTACCCGGGTCCCTCTCGAAAGAAAGCCCACCGGAAAAAACCTAGGTAATCAATACTTCGACACAGTAGTGTTTGAGCTAAAGAGGAATTTTCGTAGTAGTGTACAATTGAGAGAACAGGAATGTTGATGCACATGCGTCGGTCCTTACGCTTCAGTTTAGAAAGCGCCATATCCGCGCAGCGACGAGAGCGCGAAGCGAGAGACGGCATGAGAAAAAACATGCAAGACCGGATGGAGGATTGATGCAGGGTACTTTGTTTTGGGCGGCTGCTTGCGCCACCTAGCCCACAATGCTCAATTACGGTATTCAGTTTAGTTTCGGTTTTCAAAGGCGACCAAAATAGGTCCTTTGGCGCAGGCTTGGCGCAAATCCCCCAATTTCGGGCAACATGTAGCAGGACGTAGCAGGGTTAGGCCCTTGGCGCAGTTTGGCGTAATTAGCGCAGCAATCACATCACTGTCATTAACTCGCCTGCCAGCGTTCCCGGTGCCAACCGCAATTTCCGCCAATTTACCCGACACCCGCTGACAATCTCGTCCGCCAGTGTTCCCGGTGTCAACTTACATTTCCGCAATCTTTCCCAACACCCACTGACAAAAACCCATCTGCACTCCAGGCCTCGACAGCGATGGGACGCTATTGGATGCGGAGGTGGCGGAGGGATATATGATTCCCTTTGAGGGGTACTTGCCACTACCTTCTTAACCTGTAACCAACTATAAATGTAACAGGTTTAGGGTCGAAAAAGAAACATTATCAGTTGTTGTGCCTTCTTAAACAAATGAAATTCGACATTGTTGCGCCGCAAGATACAACGTTACCAACAGATGAAAGCATTGCAAAGGCGTTGGAGCCCTTTTTGAAGGAATACGAGATCTGCGTTAGTCAAGCCACTGGTGTTTCCGCTGGTTCTTTCTTCTTTTTCCTAAACAACTTGATATGACATACGTTTCCGTGCTTTTTGACCCGGAAGAGCAGCTTATTTCCGGTGACATTACATATAGGCTGATGAATTTTCGCTTCATTTGCGTATACGCGCCTAATTCTCCAAAAGCTAGAGCCTCTTTCTCCGAACTTCTAAGACAACTTTTCAACGCAAGTAGAACATGAGTTACCATGGGCGATTTTAACTATGTTTGTAGCGCAGACGACAGATCAACCTCACAAACGAGGTATGACGGAAGTGCCGCTGGTCTTCAGAGTATGCTTCAAGACCATAACCTTGTTGATATGGCTTGCAGGAGAGCTGAATCGATACGCTACACACATTACCGAGGAATGACACACGCACGTTTAGATCGGATTTATATCTCAGGAGATGTAATTGATTCTACGAGCAAGTACTGTGTTAGACCGGTGTTCTTCTCTGTATACTGTCTGGTTTCAGTCAACAAAGTCACCGAGGTGATAACCCGCAAGGGGAGTTCCGGAAACTTAATTTAAAACGTCTAAGTGATGATACATTAAAAAAAACAAAAATAAGCTCGGGTTTGTACGATGCAACCCAGAACACTCGCATGCACATTTTCGCTCAATGGGACAGTTTCAAATAAGAAGCGAAACATTTAGCAACCGAGCGCTCTGCAATTCTATCATATTTTAACAAGCAAGAACAGCGTGGCATTTTAAACGCTTTCGCAAAGTTCCATTAACTCGAATGTAGAAAGCCTGGTACACATAGTGATGATATTAATGTATTGCGGGCTCTACTTAAAGAACACGAACCCGAAAGGTATACTGAGGAGCTTTAATTCGTTAACGAAAGAAACGCTTCCTCTTGGGCGAACAGCCTATAAAACGATCTGTGGAGGACAATAGCGTTACGCACTTTCCCCAAAAAAGATTGTATGAATTAACTACAATGGCTCAATACTCCCTAATTCATCAGAAATTGTAAAACATTATCGTGATTTCTACGCCAACATTTTTGGAAAAACGATACTAACGAAAGAAAAGGCAGAAGTTGGACAACTTCTAGCGCTGATGCCAACACTGGACGATACGAATCGAAAGTTAATTTAGGGGCCCATAACAATGAATGAAATAAAAGCCGCGATTAAATTTCTACTTAATGGCAGAGCACCTGGACTTGATGGTCTAAGTGGGGAATTTTATAAAAAGTACTGGGACATCCTATGTCCCGCCCTGCTGGCTGTATTCCAGGAAGCTTATAAGCAAGAAACTTTACCGCCTTCATTTTACTGTGGACACACAATATTATTACCGAAAACCGAAGATCCTGAAATGCTCAAAAATATTAAAAGTTATAGACCTATATCTCTCTTTAACGTTTATTTAAAATTTTTACAAAGGTGCTAAACGAAAGATTACACTCGGTAATCGAAAAGCTGATAGGCGAACACCAGACCTGCGGAATACATGCCAGAACTATTAAAACAAACATAAATGTGACTCGTTCAGTATGTGCGTATCATATAACAACGAAGAAGTGGTATTTGTATAAATAGATTTTGCAGACCCTTTTAACCGGGTGAGTCATTTTTATTTGCACGTCTTAAGTATGTCAACGTGGGAACGACACTTTTAGATGGAATGTAACTTTGCTAAATGAATTGTTCAAGACTGATAATCAATCATATAACATCTAATAGAATTCAAGCAAGATCCTCCGTTAGGCCAGGTTGCCCGCTATCACCGCTTTGTTTCGGTTTGTACTTTGAGCCGTTACGTTCAAGCATACTTAAAAGAGAAGGTATTCATTGGTATTCGCCTGTCGAGGCATAAGTCCTTGCATACCCAGATGATATCGCATTTATTTGTGCTGATAAAAAAAGCTATTGAAGACGCACTTTGACCTTACAGCACATCACTGTGCAGTCACGGGAGCTTGGGTAAATCCATCCAAATGCAACAGCTACTGGTATGGTTTCTGGGCCACAAAACCATCTATCTTTGCTAAAATAGCGTTGAATATGGACCCTTTTACATGTCTTGAAGTACCACTCTCACAAATTTGTGGAAGTGCATTTTTCTGGACCTCCATGACAGCAACTTTAAAAAGAAAGACAGACGCGTGGAAAAGGATAGAGTTGTCAATTTTCAAAACACCTAGTTTCCAAAATGTATTTCTTGCGTCCAAGCTTATATACATATACTTCAGTGCTTCACTGTGCTAGGATGAACGTCAGAAATTCCACAAGATATTTGAGGCATTCTTGTAGTGTTTGACACTGAAACCTATTAAAAGGGATAACCTTTTCCTGCCTCTTGTATTTGGTGGTCAGGGATTATGTCACGTATTGTTTCGCCAATTCGTGTCCCGATTCTTTTTTTCTTCAAAAATACCCAATTACAATATTATAAAAGGCATGCTCTAACTGCGTATTCAAAAAGTTTAAAATAACTTGTCGTTTCAACGGGCAACACGTTTCAGGGAACCCCCCCCCCCCCCCCCCGTTTTTTTTTAAAGAAGTAGTTGACGTTGTTAATTTCCTCAAAGATCGGTTTCTATTGGTATATTCGTTTAGTGTGTCGGGAGAAATGCATTGACGAGTATAATTGTAGAAATCAGGTTCCCGCCACCGTAACTGCATTACTCAATAACTCGTCAACAATCTATTTTAAACGAGTTAAGATGGGCGTACCTCATGATCCTCATCCAGCCAAGACGTTTTTCTTTAAAATACACAAATCCATCTTAACTGTAAAAAAAATACCTAGATGAAAAATTAATATTTCTGCCTTGGACAGTAAACTGTGTGGGATTTCCCTTGCTGCTACCCGTCTCGGAGAATGTCACAGCACACCGGTTCAACAACACGTAAACATTTAATGACCGCTATCGCCTGCGCCGCGATCCCAACAGCCCCCCGCGCATCCGCTGCGACGGCCTTTTATCAGCGGCGGAGCAACGCTCGCGTGGCCAGTTGCTCTTGGCCCCCTCGTGGTCAAGATGACCACTTATGATTGTCGGTGGGGCAGCCTGGGCCAACCGCTTGGAATCGCCAGGTTGCCCACACATCTCCCCCTTTCCAAAAACGAAAACAGAGGACGTCTTTGATGGTCTTCGGGGGGGCCTTCCTTCTGGGTCAACAAGGGTCTTCTCAGATGAGCGAGAACTGGTCCGACGTCAGTACTTCCGGACAGTACCGATGCAGCCATGGGGGGTGGTCTGATGATGGGAGCTGCGTCGCCGCTGTCTGGCACGAGGAACTAGAAATTAAAAACAACATGAGGCCATGGCGCGGTAGGAAAAAGTAGCCGCGCACACGAAAGATGCCTGTCCCACTGTGCATGCGGGAGCGCGGAACATTTCTCTTCTCCCCCCCCAAAACACCGAAGAGGGCATGAAGATAATACACTTAGAACTCGTGCTACTCCCGGTCGTCTTCACCGCCGTCTCAAGTTGTACCGCGGTAGAGACGGTGCGGAATCTTCCGAGAGGTGGTCCGGATAGTCGTCATCTGGAACCTGCGACACATCCACAAAACCCAGTTTGCTGCCATCCTCCCAGACGAGCAGCATATCACGTTGGGCGCCAGTGTGGGATTTCCCTTGCTGCTACCCGTCTCGGAGAATGACACAGCACACCGGTTCAACAACACGTAAACATTTAATGACCGCTATCACCTGCGCCGCGATCCCAACAGCCCCCCGCGCATCCGCTGCGACGGCCTTTTATCAGCGGCGGAGCGCCGCTCGCGTGGCCAGTTGCTCTTGGCCCCCTCGTGGTCAAGATGACCACTTATGATTGTCGGAGGGGCAGCCTGGGCCAACCGCTTGGAATCGCCAGGTTGCCCACAACTGTCGACTATGCAACAAGCCGTAGACAATAAAGCATTGTTTCATATATTGCACCGATGCATATTTATGCGGAGGGCAAGTTCATCTGCTTCTTGCGCAGGGGGTAGCGGTGGCGTCAGAACGCCGATCCCTGATTGGCTGATCGCGACCCCCTATCTGAGTGTCGTCTGCTCCTTTGCAACGTCGTCTGCTCGCAACGTCGTCTGCGTCTGTCTTACCTTTCCTGCGACTTTCAGAAGCGCAGAGGCCAGATTCACGAAACGATCTTACGCCAAAAATGCGCGTAAGACAAAACTTGAGAAAAAATTCGCATTCACGAAACAAAATTTTCGTACGTTTTGCGCAGGTTACGACGAAATCCTACGGCAGCTCCGAAGCTGTCTTACGCACTTCTTACCATGAAATCAGCATGGCCGACAGCGTCCCGGTCGCGACGACCCACGGACGTTTATTTTTCTACCTGCGCTTCGGACGCGTCCCGACTTCAAGCAGCAAGAAAAAATTAAGAAGTATTTAAAACAGACCACGACGAACAAGAATGCTGGATCCACAAACACCCGGAAAAAGCTCCAACGGCCACGATTCCACCGAACGCGACCGAACGAGCTGGGCAGTTAGGCCTAGCAGGCACTCCGCGACTCGGCGACCGTTTGCCCACGACCAGCTGGCGTGCTGAATGGAATATGCCCGCGCGACCGTTCTGAACCCTTCCCGTATTATACTTTGATCGCTGACCTCAATTTTAGATTAAGAGGACAATTTCTTCCTCTTCCATTTCTTCCTTGGTAGGTAACTTGCGGACACTAACACGCTCACTCTCGGTTCTAAGCGAACAAACCTGGGCGCCCCGGGACACCTCGCCAGTGAGTCCTTTGACTTCCCTCCTTGATGCGCGTCTGCAAGTTGTTAGACAAAAACAACGTACCGCTCCAGTTATTTCGTCTGCCCTCTCTTAAAGGCGAAGTCGAGTTCGCTCCGAAAGTCGCAGGAAAGGTAAGACAGACGCAGACGATGTTGCGAGCAGACGACGTTGCAAAGGAGCAGACGACGCTCAGATAGGGGGTCGCGATCTGCCAATCAGGGCTCGGCGTTCTGACGTCACCGCTACTTCCTTTCTCATGCGCAGAAGACGAAAATGAGACCACTTGCGAGGCGTATTCCCATGTCTAGGCCTAACAAAGTTCTAAAAGGGGCGAGCTTTGCGTAAGCGTAAATTTTTCTAGAGCCATTGGTCAACACGTTGTTGTCAGAGTCTCATGTATATAAATCAGGGTGTCGAACCGGAGCTGAACCGAACCGAAAACCAGAACAGAACCGTTATTTTTAGCCGAACCGGAACTGAACCGAACTAAAATCTTCGCCGCCATCTTGGAACTGAACCCGAACTGAACCGGAAAGAAATATAACGGTAACCGGTTCAAAACGGTTCACCTTAATTTTTTTATCACAAAATGAGTGTTTGAGAGTAAACTTTAGCAACTCCATTTATAAGTAGTGATCAAATTGTCATATACCGAATTGCAATGTATGATAAATTGTGGGTTTTCATAGCGCTTTTGTATTGACACTGCGATTAATCGTGTGTCATGTGGTCACCTGACATCATGGTGTCAAGACATGCTGTCAAATAATGTCACTTCACGTGGCCCCGCGACGTAGTCGCGTGACTCACCGCGTTAAGTCGACTAAAATTCAGAACGTGAATATAGTCCGTTGCTACTCAAGAAGGTAGGGCGAGGGAAAGGAAGGCCGGGAGCAGGAAGCAAGCAGAACGCTGGAGAGAGGAGGAGGTTTCCCCCTATCTTCTTTAGCGTTCCGTCTGCTTCCTCCTCTCTCCGCGCCCCGGCCTTCTTTTCCCTCGCCCTACCTTCATGAGTTGCAATGGACTATAGGTGTATTAGCGTTGTTGACACCGTGGCGTCACGTGCCATCACGACTTCTCGCCGCGAGTCATGGGATACCGTGACGTACTCGACTGTCATAGGCCCGTGTTGAGTGCTCCGGTTCTTGACAATCTGCATCGCCAAACATTCGCGTTTGCTCTTGTTCAATAAAAAATATGAGAATAGCCGAACTCTAACAATAAATAAAGTTCAACCCACGCGTTATTCTTTGCCAACCCCAGCGCGTGACTATGATTAACACTGGCGGTATGCAACTAGCGTCAGATTACATCGTCGTCTAAATAGCAAGTTGAGGAGGGGGAAGTGGTTTCTTTTCTTTATTTTTTCTGCGTCTGCCATTGAGCGCAGAGGAAAACTAATGGGTGTTTTTGCAAGCTATCAACGCCAGGGATTACTTTTTAGCGGTATTTACTGAAAGTACAAAAATTGTTGCATGAACAATTTTACATGTACACATCATTGAGACACCCAAACATGTTTTCGTTTTTGCTGAAGTGTCTGAGAAAGTTGTCCCGAGAATAGAAGCATTGAAAGGATTAAATGTGGCTTTTTAATCTGATGTTAAATAAAACTACAAGTGTGCACGGCAGGGATGCCTGAAAAGAACGATTCTAGTGGCCTTGAAGAGACAGCCGAAAGTCAGCACCCGCTCAAATTCTCGCAGCCTTGTTTAAACTTCGCAGTTTTTGGTTGCAAAATAAAATAACTGGACGATTACTCTTAACAAATTGCACAAATAAAATCGGCACCCCCAAACGGAGGAGGGAGTTCCTTAAAAATTAAAAGTATTCTCTGGACGAGCCTCGTCAAATGAAAAGGGGGGGGGGGGGGGGGGGGGGTTAAAAACATGCTGTGTTCTAAAGGTTCCTCTGCTCCGCACCCTCGGCACAAAGCGGTCGGCGTGATCTTGCAAAACTACTTCGTTTGCAAAATCACTCCTGCCAGAAAGGGCGTTTTTGTGGTGCCAGTCGCTCGCGCCGTTCCTCACGACGCTGCACCACGCGAGAATAATTTTTGTTTCTGAATACAGGGGTTCCACTGAGCGCGAACCTTCTGCAGCGTGCATTTTGCACCACGGGATATTATTTTTTCAGCAAGACGAAATCTCTGACCACTAGGCTTCCTTTCAGCTAAAGTCCAGACGCAGCCGATGATAAAAGCGCGAGCATGCGGCCCTGAGCAGTGCTTGCAGTGCACGATCGCGCGTGTTTGACAGGGATGCTGAAAGCCCGGAGCTCGTGCTTGAAGCATCGGCTTCGTCTGTAGTTAGGGTGAAACGAAGTATAGCATATAGTGCGATGACATCACGTGCAAACCATGTTAAACAGTTCAGTTTTCTGGTGAAATACGTAGTTCTCAACACAATATTTCGTTTCACTCTAAAGGGGTCATGAAACGATTTTCCTACTTCCTCCTTAGCTTTAATCCTCAACTCAAATGCGAATTGTGAAATCACGTGGTCGGGACATTCCTTCGGCACCGGTGCAATGACTCCTAGCTTCCACCGTGATTTTATGCACACCATAGAACTTGTCATTCCCCAGTGACAATAAGTTCCGTCAAACCACTCATTGGCCACGAACGCGCATCCAAATATTCGTCGACGGATTGATTGTTGACGATCGCATACGTCCGAGTGACGCAGTTCTCGTGTCCAATGCGTGAGCTGGGCTCTGCTGACGTCAGTTTGGCGCCGGTGACGTGCTTTTGGAACCGCGGATGTATCATAGTGAAAAGGCGGAGAGCTTTCGAAGGCAAGAACGTACAAAATAGTCCGCTATATTTTCAAATGCTCGTAGCGAAAAGCTGGCTTTTGACTTTCTAGCCTCTTTCTTTTGGCCAACTAAAGGATATGCGATTAGTAAAGTCCCAATTTAAAATCATTCATCCCAACCCAAAATTCGCTTCATGGCCCCTTTAAGTGCGAGCGTAGCAGAAGCTAAAAGAGCGGGCTCCGGGCTTTCAGCGTTCAAGTACGCGCGCACCTGCAGTGCAAGTGGTCAGGACCACATGCTCGCGCTTGTAGCATCGGATGCATCTGGACTTGAAGGGGCAATCGATTTGCATCCCTTTTGTTCAATTTGCTGTTTTGTTCTTTTGTTCAATTTGCTGTTTGCTAATTGCAAATTTGCAATTTGTAAAACCAGCAATTTGCATCGCTTTTGTTCGAACTAGTGACTGGGACACTAGCAACACATTAAGCATAAAATAAACAATAAATCTGGTGTATTTTGAACATAACAGGTAAAAGAGGATCAAAATTTTGAGCACATTTTCATTTTTTAATGACGTCCTTGGCATGAAGTTGAACAATTATAAAATCGAAACTACAAGAGTGTGCTACAACCGCTGAACGTCCGGCCACTAATTGTTTGGGACTTGGTTTGTGAAGGTCTGTATTTCTCAAATTTTCGACCCAACAAGACGGAGTTTCGTCAAACCTGTTTACGTTAAAAACATGCATCTCTATGTATTTCTTTTTGCAATAAGTCGTCCTGTATGGTATTATTAAAAAAACTATCATTTATTATATTTCTTTCTGCACATTTCGTGTATTTGCCTACAGGTATATAACGTGAGCACACAGCTATTTCTGGCATACCCCGCGGCCCGGTGTTTCACACTGCCAAACAGCAAACAAGAGAGGACGTTCCGCAGACTCAACAGATGGCGTATTTCCGAGTATCGTCCTCCCGTGTTGATCTCAAGTGGTTGTGGGAACTTCAAACAGTCGTATACATTGATGACAATAACAAACATTTTATTACTGCCTGCAGAATTGACAACATAAATAACGGGCCGATCAACCTAAAAATATACATCCTAAGTAAATGCGCCCCCAAATTATCTTAAATGTGCTCCGCAAATCTTTTCCGGTTTTATCCTCAGAGGCACGTGTATAAATGATTTGGGAGAAACTTAAACAATTGTATCAATTATTTTCTTTAAAGGGGTCACGAAACGATTTTTTAACTTTTTCATTTTAAGCTTCCCTTCTCAACTCACAAATCGCGCATTCTACCAAACAGTTCAAGAAGACGGAAAGGAGGGACTCCCCTCTTTCTCGGACTCTCGTTTGTGTACCCGGGACACTACCATTCTCCCCCTAGAAGATCAGCCCGTCGCTCAAAACTCGGAGAAAATTTGCTCTCCCCACCCCGTTTGCCCCTAAGCTGACAGTGCTGGGGAAGCTACGTGCTCCTTGGGCAAGCCACACTTGGCCACGTGATCACGCTCTCTCCAGTATAGAGAATGACGTCAGGTGATGAAAGGGAGGTGGCTGATTGGTCCCTCAAGTGCATAGCTTCTACCGCACTGTCAGCTTAGGAGTGAAGGGAAGAAATGAGGTCTCGGTGTTGTGTGACGTGCGTTCGGGCCCGGTGACGTGCTTTGGGTGTTGTATTCTCACTTCTTCTTTCATTGCCACTTCTTTGCCACATCTATAATTCTCGGCCACTAGATGCCACTTCGTCTTTCTCTCTTTCTCGAGCTGGGTCCTTGCGCCCTGAATAAACATCATTGGCCTGATGACGGTGGTTCAGTCACGACGTCCCTGCCGTTGTCCCTCGCTGGGACACGACATCCTTTTGGCGACGAGGATGGGATTGACGGCGAACGGCAGAAAACTCGGCAGCACCAGCTGCATCCATGTAGCGCTGGAACCGCTTGAACCATTCGTCCCAAGGTACCGGAGGTCGTCCAGGCGCATCCAGAAATGGCTTTGGTGGCGCGATGTTTGAAAAAGCCATCTTCGGGTAAGAGCGGATCAGCTTGCGACAATCTGACGTACTGGTCCGATCTATCAGGAGGCTGCGTCAACGTTCTCGGAGCTAGGCCTATGTCCGAACGCTGCGGTAAGGCCTAACTGCGCTGAGTCCAGAATTGAGCTGCGGCAGGATCGCAGATCGGCGGACCAAGGTAGGCGAGGACGCTCAGTCCCTCGACGAACTTGGAGGCTAGCAGGGACCGTCAAGCATCCTCGTCGCCAAAAGGATGTCGTGAAAGGAAGGCGCCCCACCTACAGTGGGGCGCCTTCCAAATTCACTGAGTGCTGACTACAAGCATCTTTTTGTTTCCGAGCTTGGTCACGCTAAAGGCTATGTACACAAGGTAAAAGTCCGTCTCTCTGTTACACCAGTACAATGCAAATTGCGACGGCTTCCGTTTACGGTTCGCAAGCAAGTTTCAGACGAGCTTAAGCGCCTTGAAGCAAATGACGTGATTGAACGTATTGACGCGTCTGAATGGGTGTCGCCAATCGTCGTAGTTCAGAAGGATGGAAAAATTAGGATGTGTGTAGATCTCAGGGAGCCAAACAAGGCAGTTGTTATTGACAGCTTCCCTCTACCACACACAGAGGAACTGCTTAATTCCCTGGTTGGTGCAACCCACTTCTCAAAACTAGATCTGGCTTCTGCATACCATCAGGTAGAACTACACCCAGATAGCAGAGACCTGACAGCCTTTGTAACACATGAAGGCCTGTTTCGATTTAAGAGAGTATGTTTTGGCCTGGCCTCTGCTCCTGCCACATTCCAACAAATGATGTCTAGAATTTTACATGGCTGTGAAGGTGTGCTATTCTACATAGACGACATCATTGTCTTTGGCAGATCCAGCGAGGAGCATCTTGCTAACCTCCGAGCCGTTCTTCAGCGTATCTCCAGTGCGGGGCTACGCTTGAATGACAAGTGCGTCTTTGATGTCAGAGAACTCTCTTTCTTGGGTCACCAAGTTAGCAGCCAGGGAATTGCTCCTCTCAAACAAAAAGTGGACACCATCAACCAGACACCAGTGCCAACGGACATTAGCCAGCTCAGGTCATTCCTGGGACTGGTGGAATACTATTCCAGATTTATTCCCAGACTTGCGACCGAAGTGGAACCACTTCGCCGGTTCCTGCGCAAAGACGTTCCATTCATTTGGGACCCAGAGGCCAACGAAAGTTTTAAACGGTTCAAATTTCTCTTGTCGTCCAGTCAAGTGCTTCAAATGTTCGACCCCGCCCTGCCGATAATCGTCGCAACAGATGCGTCCGCATATGGGCTTGGGGCTGTCCTCCAGCAACGAGCGGGGAAACAAGTCCACACTATTGCTTTTGCCTCTCGTACGCTCACTCCAACAGAACGAAAGTATTCTGTTGGGGAAAAAGAAGCCCTGGCATGTCTCTGGGCATGTGAGCGATGGCATAACTACCTATGGGGTCGCCACTTTACATTACGTACCGACCACCAGGCACTGATTGCCCTTCTGTCAACACGCGGTACAGGACATCGTCCGTTGCGCATCACGCGATGGTCCTCACGTCTGCTGATGTACCACTTCACGGTTGAGTATCAGCGAGGATCTGACAACCGTGTGGCGGATGCTCTGTCACGCTTGCCAGTAGCTGACACGGAAGGTGGGACATCATTTGAAGAGGAGATCGTGTCGTTCGTCACTCCTTGCGTGACAAAAGAACAGCTGCAGCAAGCCACGACAGATGACGCCATCCTAAGTCAAGTGATGGATTATGTAGTTTCATCCTGGCCGTCGCAGAAGTTTTTGTCCAACGACATTGTTCTCTTTTTTCATGTTCGTGACGAACTCTCAGTCGTAGATGACATGCTGATGAGAGGAGAAAATGTTGTAATTCCTACGACACTGAGAAATACACTGATTGCGATTGCTCACGAAGGCCATCCAGGAATCCTCAGGACCAAGAGTCGGCTCCGAGACCTCTACTGGTGGCCTGCCATGGATCGTCAAACCGAAAGTGTGACTAGAAGCTGCCCGGTGTGCCAAGCGACAGACAAGCCTGTCAAAGCTTCACCAACACCCTTGCAGCCAGTTCCACTTCCGGAGCGGCCATGGGCCAAAGTCGCCATCGACATTGTCGGTCCATTTGAACGAGCAGAGCCAGCATGCCGGTATGCCATCACTCTTGTTGATTATTTTTCTAAATGGCCAGAGGTTCAGTTTTGCCACGACGTGACAACCTCTCGAGTGATGACATTTCTGTCATCAGTCTTCGCTCGGGAAGGTTATCCAGGTTGTCTCGTGTCAGACAACGGGCCACAGTTCACGTCCTTACAGTTTAACGACTTCCTAAAAGACCGAGGCATAAACCACTTCCACTCGTCGGTGTACTATCCGCAAGCCAATGGGCTCGTCGAAAGGTTCAATCGAGTACTGAAGAGCTTCATTCAGCTCGCTACCGCTGAAAAGCGTCGGTTACAAGAAGCAGTCACCGACTACCTAGGGGTGTACCGGTGTACCCCACATGCCACAACAGGCCTGTCGCCAGCGCTCCTCCTCCACGGAAGGAAACCGAAGACGCGTCTCCATATCCTGGGTCTGTCACCTCGGGAATTTCTTCGCAACCCAGTAAAGGAGATGAAACGTCTACGAGAACGAGTGTGCCATCGGCAACAGTCAAGCAAGAAATACACTGACCAGCGACGAGGAGCCAAACGACCGACATTTGTTGTTGGTCAATTCGTTCGCTACCGGCTTCCAAAGAAAACGCGCTACGATAAATCCAAGTTCAGCGAGCCGTTGAAAATAGTGGAACGAGTTGGACGTTGGACATTCCGCCTAGAGGACGGAAGAGTCTGGAACGCATCCAAGTTGACCGCTGCCCTTCCACCCGAGAAACAGTCGACGCCCTTAAACACGTTTCAGCATCGGCCATCAGGAGGCCTGACAGTTCACTGGGTTCCTGAATCGCCACCTGTCGCGTATGACAGTCAGGTTCCTGCCCAGTGTACGCCATCAGGCGTTGTTGCACGGGTTCCACCGGTTCAGCCTAACGGTGATCAGGACACTTCCGATCGAAGATCCACCGGTAACAGGACTGTGCAGGGGAACATAGGTGCAACGGCTGCATCTAACACCGCCGCAACAGCGCCAGCAAACGAGACTGTTAGACGCTCTAGACGTGAGCGGCGGAAACCTGTGAGGTTTGGAGATGCTGTGTGAATGTTAGGCATGTTAATGTTTTGTATCACTGTGTGCGATTATGTATTGCTATTGGTCACTCGCGTATCCAATAGATTCTTAGAACCGGGCCCGGAATTTATTTTTGATAGTATGATTTACAAATGCCTATTGTTTAAAACGTTTCGTATCTTTTGTGTGTGTCAATTTTTGTACTAAGCTTGTAATTACTCCGTGTATATTATTATGTACAAACCGTGCTGATTCCTATTGTGGTTATTGTACATTTATTTATTATTGTCTATCCTACTTTGTATATTGCATTGAGTCCTATGTAATTTGTGTTGCATTTGTTTTGTTTCTTCTTCTTTCGTCTTTCTCTTTCTCTTCTTTTCTTAACGGGGGGGAAAATGTTGTATTCTCACTTCTTCTTTCATTGCCACTTCTTTGCCACACCTATAATTCTCGGCCACTAGATGCCACTTCGTCTTTCTCTCTTTCTCGAGCTGGGTCCTTGCGCCCTGAATAAACATCATTGGCCTGATGACGGTGGTTCAGTCACGACGTCCCTGCCGTTGTCCCTCGCTGGGACACGACATTGGGTACCGCGAATGTATCACAGTGAAAAGGCAAAGAGCTTTCGAAGGGGAGAAGGTACGAAATAGTCCGCTGTGTTTTCAAAGTTTCGTACCGAAAATTAGGCTTTTGACATTCCACCTGCGTTTGGCCCACTAAACGATGTGTTATTAGTAATATCCCAACCTAAATTCAATTATCAGAGCCCAAAAATCGTTTCATGGGCCCTTTAAGCTGATTTAAAGAAATTGTGTTCCTGACGCATATTCAACTTTTGAAACATATAGAAGTATCTTGCTTCTTTTATTTGATAAACAACAATTTTATGGGTCAGTGGGCTAGATGAAAACAAAGTCCACAGAGGCGCGTGGTGGAACTGTGATGATTGCGCACGCAGACCGTCAGAAAGTGACCAATTAAGTAGCTGTAATGTCGAGTAGACTATGAAATACTACTTCATTCCATTTAACAAAAAGAAATAACAAAGGTGATGCTTCTTTGCAAATTGAATTGACCGGCATCTTATCAAGAACAAACCTCAAACCCAAAGCTATGTCGAATATGTTCGCTTCGGTACGCGCTATTTTAGGCCAGATCCGATCTGAGTACGACGGTCACTCTTTTCTGCATGATTCTTCGCCTGCATCACGGCGCTGAGTGTGAACAATATTGGTCAGAAAAGCAAGCGTTGTGCTTGCCGCTCAGTGTTTCTTTAAAAGGTAGACTGAAAGGGGTTGTCCTAAGACGTTCCTGAGATTTTGAAAATATTTTTGCTTTTAGCTCGGTTGCGTCGTCATCATATACAGTATATTGTGAAACGTATTTTATAAACTATAGATTTCGGGATATATATGGCGCGTCCATTTTATGATTTCATGCACTGTAATTAATTTATAAGTGCAGGGCAACTGCAGGATTCGACTTTTAATTCTGCGACGCAAAGTTGTATGAATCACCCGTATTTTAGGCGACCCACCTGACCGATAACCTTTAGATTCAGGTAAAATATATGCAGCTGGGGTAAAAAAATAGATATTGAGTCATATATATTAATTTAGCTTTTCATTAAGTGTTTCATCAAAATTAAATGATGCAAGTTATTTTTGGTACCTGAAAATAAAAGTGGATTCTAGGAAAGATAAAAAGCTACATAGTTACTCGTTTCACACTTAAAATAGCGCCTATTGCCAAAGGAACGCGGAAAATATATTTTCAGTTTAGCGGTTCAAACCGGTTCGAACCCGTTTGAACCCGTTCGAACCATTATTTTTTGCTGCCCGGAACTGAACCGGAGCTGAACCGAAAGCCGTGAACCCGAACAGGAACCGAACCGATAAAAAGTTCGGTTCGACACTCTGATATAAATATTATACCCGGTTAGCACATGCATAAGACGCCGAATGTGGGGGTTGTGCATGACATTGTTGGGTAAACATGTTTTGGCAGTGAATGTGTAACTCTTTTCACATGAGGAATGTGTGTGTGCTCTGTTATTTTCAAGCTCTCCATCTATTAAAGAAAAGAAGAAAAAAAAACAGACCGGTGACCAAATGGGTCAGCGCACACCAGCTTGGAGCACCTGGAGCGAAAGCTCGCGCTGCAGAACCCAGAGATTCTGGGTTTTATCCCCCCTCCCCCCCTGCCCGTTTTGATCTGGATGATCATCGTACCGGCGTGCGGTCGTGCATAACTTCTGCGTAGTGCACGTTAAAAGGCCCCAGGCTAGCAGTTGTACCGCACTGGCTAAATTGCTCATTTATAGTGGGTAATATTGTAGCCATGTTCTGGCAGACCAAACGCCTGCTGTATAAACAACTAATGACTAATTTGTTTTGTTTCGTTCTGAATATTGTTTCTATATTAAAAAAAAAATAAGTCCATTTTATTTTGTTTTAAACGTTTATAATGAATAAAACGTGTGTATATATTTCATTTGCATCACTTTTTAAACAAAGACAATGTGACATCAGTTGTGGTGTCGTTTCGGTTTCAACTCTGCCCCGTGGCGCACATCTCAACTGGGGTTGTTAGGCCCACGTGCCGTGTAACACCGGAAAACTTAGTTGAGCTCATGGACAATTGGGAGATGCCAACGATCGTTGACTTAATGACGGTTGAGAGCGCTCGGATAACTACACTCTAAGAAAAAATGGAGGAAAAAGGTAGCAACGGCGCATTTTCCTCCCTTCTATTGACGCACCCCCAAGCAGACACGAGAAGAAGGGAGGAACGAGACGTTTTCCTCCTTCTCCAGGCAGACGGGAGAAAGCTTCCGCCCTCCCGACTCGTCTTTTTTCGGTTTCATTTTTCAAGCACGTCGTACACGTTGTTTAATAAAAGTTGTTGCGTTGATTGCGCTTCAGTGGCAGCGAAGGCCACCTAATTTTACCGCTAATTTTATCAAACGAGCAAACGAAGCCGCTAGAAACAGCGAAGTTCCGGAGCAGTGCCAGCAGCGCTACGTACAGTGGGCTAAGATGGCCATCTCCGGATTGCGGAACCCACGCAGAACCATGCGGACCACACGGGACGATGAGTCCACAGTGGATGTGTCGACGTTGACGACGTTATGGAAATCGCGGAAACTGCATCTTAGACAGGCAGGATTTGCTGCCGGGTGCTTGGGTTCCTTCTGTGCTGAGTTCGGTTCTGTTTTCCAATGCCGAGTGCCAACCGGCAATCAACGTGGTCGTGTATTTCTGCGTGTCTGCAACGTGGCAGCAACATCGCGGTGGGAGTGTTGTGCGTTCTGAACAGAATACTGGAATTATCACCGATGTGACTGTGTGTTCGCGTATCAGTGGTGTAACAAGATGACCTGTAGGACA
Organism: Ixodes scapularis; assembly: GCF_016920785.2. Taxonomy (NCBI): domain Eukaryota; kingdom Metazoa; phylum Arthropoda; class Arachnida; order Ixodida; family Ixodidae; genus Ixodes; species Ixodes scapularis. Next base: position 34,868 of record NW_024609845.1, read on the forward strand.
TTGATGCCGCTGGTCGGGCCGTGATCGGAAGGGGCAGGGTGTCGCAGGTTGGCATTCCGCTTTGCATTGAAGAGTTTAAGACCACTTGAGGGATTAGGTGCAGTCGATCGACGTGCGGATAATCATGTAGGAACGCTGGTCTGAACCTTAGCTCCTATTGTACAGTGGCTAAAAGACTGTCGGTTGTCTCCTCCCCGAGAGCGATTGCGCTCTGGGGAAAGGGCTGAACAATATGAAGCTATGACGAAAGTACGTATGTTTACAGTTTGAAATTTTAGCATCAGACAAAAATGGTAAGTAAAATGAACAAAAAAAAAGCTATCTTTTATTTTGCTGTTTAAATATACTATGGTTACTGAAGAAACTTCCCTCCAAATGGCGTCGTCACGGCGTAGCTCCGTACACTTACCACCTGCCGCAAGTCGTGCCTTTGACTGCATTCAAGTTGATCGAAAAACGATTTCTCTGCCCGTAAAGCATCACTTCCAGCTGAGTGAATATCCGCTCTACAGAGATTAATTCAAGACGGCAATTGCAGCCGCACACGAACAGCACAAATAGAATAAACAAACACTACGATATAAATATTTGCTACGACGTGCCGTGCGGGGAAACAAACGAATGGCTTCGAAGAGCATTGGAGCGGCTTGATTGATTGGCTTTCAAATAATTACGGCATGATCGAGCATTTAATTTGTATTAAGAGATTCATCCCCTGAGCCATTCAAAATACTCTCAGAGGTATGACATTGCTGGAAAAAAAGCAACATGCTGGGAATATTTTTCATTGCTTAGGCAGTCATCGAGAAATTCCGTACGTTCAAAACGACCAGAATAAAAGACGGAAACGCAGAGCTCGGGAGTAGCGTTTGGGTATAATGAAGGTTCCTGAAGATCCCGAAGGGCAATGGTGGCGGAAGCAAATGAAAATATTTTTTGTGTTGAACATGAATTGGGTGTTACCTAGCGCCACCTAGCCTAGCTACTTGCAATTACTCTTTTTGATCCTACCATCTGATTGCAAGCGATTTAACCTTCTTTCACGCTATGCGATAATTTGTGGTTACCGTGACACAGCGGCTTCGAGTTCGCTCTTTTGAGAGCGGCTTTTGGTTCCGCGTATTGGTTTACCATCCCCTCCGTGATCTGCGGTCGACGAAGGAATTGTTACTCGAGGAATAGGAAAGGTAAGACGTAAAGTGCACGAAGTAACTGGGTATCGGTTGTCGGTGCTTAACATCGCAGTGCTGACGACGAGAAGACTGAGTGTCTGCTTTAGAAACAGAAGTCTCTTTGCCTGCTGGGGGAAGCCGGCTTCGGAAATAAACACAGTTCCCGGAAAGCTCGTGTTACACTCTTATCTGCTGCTCCTCTCGTCCCGTACAAGAGATGTAGCGTCCTCGTTAAGCCTTATTGAGCTCGATTTGTTCGATTCGGGGCCGCCATAATGAGATGCAGGCGACGGAGGAACTTTTGCTCCTCTGCTTTAGGGATGAAAGTTTCTCCCTTAATGTAGGAGCATAGGTTACAAGGCCGTTCCTCCTTTAGGAAGGACTATAGACACCCTTTTTTCTAAGAGTGTCGGCTATTAGTGCCCGCCGATGTTCTCGTTACGAGCTGCCCTGCATACGGGGCCGTAATGATTATGAGCACGGTGCGCGATGGGCTCCACAGGTTCCAGTTGTCCGTCTACAAGAATCGTGATTTCACCAGTCATCTCGTGGCACGCTCCGAATAAGCGTGCTACAGGGCACTCCTGTTGATCGTGAACGCGGCCGTGCCGGGACACTGGATAACTTTGAAGAAAGCAAAGCCCACTGGCTCGATCAAACAGTCCAACAAGAACCTTGATTCACGGTCAGCTCGATATGCGGCCGTGAAAGTCGATCACGGTGTAAGATATATATAGGCGTGGACACACAGCACGGGGACCTCTGTGACGCGGTCGAAATGCGCATTTATGGAATAAAACGATGTGTGCAGATAGTGGTACTGTGTACAGCTACGCACATAGGTCTTTACTATGGAATACTATATATGACTAATTTCTAGGCAATTGTGTTTCATACGGTAAACGTTCCAGCATCATACTGTTCAGGGGTACTCTGAGTTTTCAGGTGCCTACTTCTACGGCTTTCTCCATTAGGTAGTTTAAAGGGAACACTGAGGACTACCCAAACAAATTGCATTTTCTGAATTCCCGGACTTTAGTCTTCACGGTATGCAAATATAAAACTCGCTTGTACAAAACAATCCACTACTACGAGGGACCCTAATGAATTGATGGTATTCAAAAAGTATCGCAATGCTTTGACATCGGAACTCAACAAAGCTAAATATAACTTCCACAAAACTTTATTTAATGACTGTGCACAAAAACGTCCAGATGTCGTCTGGAAATTAATAAATGAAATCCTCCTGCGCGGTACTCAACCAAATTCTATCAGAGAACTCCATGTCTATAGAATATTGATGCCTGGTGCCTCACTAGCTGAGTGTTACTTTTCTTTTTTTTTTTGTAAACTTGACTTTGAGCTTATATTGCGAAGCTGCAGTAAGCGACATATCTCAGAGAATTAGCGAAACTATGTTTCTTAATCCGACAAACGAGCATGAAGTGTTTCGCGTATTTATAAGCCTAAAAAAACGCGAAACTTGCAATATTGACGACCTTCAAATAAAACCAATTAAATTTATCCTTCATATAATAACGCCATGCATTGTACTCATTTTTAATTTTTGTTTGTCATGCGGAGAATTCTCACCAAAAATTAAACTTGCAAAAATGTCTGTGACATATATCAGTGGCGATAAAAATGTTCTGTCTAATTATATAAGCATTTCTGTATTGCCTGTTTCTTCTAAGGGACTCGGAAAGAATATTTTTGTCGTCTTGAAAGGGTTTTTTTCGCAAAAACCTTGTAATTTCAAAATCCCCATTTGGTTTTAGAAAAGGAAAATCAACCGAATTCGCTCTTTTATTGAAACAAAACAGTCATACTACAGTATATAGAAAACAAACGTTTGACACTTCTGATACTCATAAATTTTAGCAAAGCAACGCCTGAATCACAAAATACTTCTTGACAAACTATTCAGGTATGATATGCGTGGTCCATCACTTTCCATCTTGTCTTCTTACTTAAGTGAACGTAAAGAATCTCTAATCATCAACGGTAAATTTTCATCCCTCTTACAGACACAGTACGGCGTGCCACAGGTAGCATTTTGGGCCCGTTGCTCTTTAATATTTATATGAATGATCTTGTGAACAATTCTGAAAATGTTTTTTTTTTTCTTTTGTGCGGATGACACCAGTCTGCTCGTCAGTGACGGGGATCCGGATGATTTAATAACCAAACAAAAATTTAACAACGGGCTGAAGTTGAGCTAGTTGGTACATAATGCAAAAGTAAACGGTCAGCTAGAACGACAGGGACAAAACACAGACAGGGAGAAACAGAGACATACACACCGCTGATTATCAACTGAGATTTTATACATCTTCTTCATCACTTTGACCAAAAGATTTCCACCTAAAGTAATGTCAATAAATCGCCCAAAATCCTACATTACACTACTAAATTCAAATCCTAAATTAAAATAAATTAAATTAAAATTTATATTTAATTTTTATATATATTTTATATTTTTTTAATTTGTTTATTTTTTTTTAATTTTATTTATTTAAATTTAAATTTTCGTGGTAGCAAACAAATGCTCTATATATTAATGAAACATAAACAAAGGCAATTGTATTCAAATCATTCAGTAAACACGTAAATACAAGTGAAACTCTCCGTTTTGAATCCATTCGGATTGAATTTGTAAAAAGATATAAAATATCAGGTATTACCTCTTCGGAAAATGTATTGTGGGATCAACACATACCCCAGGTCGTTAGCAAATTGCGTAAAATTGTTGTTGTGCTTGCAGGTTGTTGAGCCATTCTCCCCCAAAAATTAAACCTACAAATATATCAATCGCGTTATCTAAATCACAAATATCTTATTGCCATATTCTTTTGAGCACGACCACAAAATCAAATCTTAACCAAATATTATTACTGCAAAAAAAAAAAAGAAAAAAAAAACGTTTTGCGTTTTATTGGAAACGTTCATTTCACAGCTCACGCAAAAAAAAATATACCTTCTTGATATAAAACCTTAAATATACATCGAATGTATGAGTACCTCTGGATTCAGACATTTCGTTTCTCCTCTCCTGAAATCATTACCTTTGTTAAACAAACAACATCGGGATTAATTAAAAACAAACCCACCATCCTCACCCGTCGCCCCAAGGAATCGAAAGTGTTTCCTTTCCACACAAACTACACTTTCCAGCCTTTAAAGCATAATTTACCCTCATCAAATCACGTAACTTTTGAATGAGAGGAGGATTAGTTCTGAAGCTTTGGTATCTGGTTAGAACGGCTAGCACTAACTTTTGAGGAGAGAATGGGCGTTCAACGATACGTGTAGTTCATCTTTAAATTAAAAAAAACAGGTTTTTCTTTTTTGGTAGAGGGACACGTTGTACAAAGTGAACTGTTTGTTACTGAAACTTGGTTCTCCCATTTTGACGTTAGTGAGCAGGTGGATGCGCGCTCCACGCATTCTAGTGCAAAGGCAAACGGTGACGAGGTCATGTATGTGCTCGCACACACATATGCAGCATATACACGTATACTCTCTTTCTCTCTCACAGACACACACACACAAACACACGCACATATCCAAAGGTCCACGTCCACACTGCGCACTCGTACGCGCACCTGCAGGAACTTCAAGCATTAAGAGAACGTGCCGAATAATAGACGTGCTGGTCTCAACTGATTCGACGAAAACCTCGAAGCATGAAGGAAGGAAATGGTCTGCCTCCCGCCACGAAAGTCACCTTCGCTGCTGCGGATGACGACGTCGTGGTGACGCTGGACGACATTGAACGCCTCGCAAACGCCAGCCTGAATCCGCGGTACTTCGTCTACTACAACTGTGGTGCAGAGCAGGAGCAGACGCTTCGGGAGAACAAGTCGGCTTTCATGAGGTGTGTGTGTGCCCGTTTCTTAACATGCTCCTCGTGTCTTTTGTGGGCAATTGATATTGAACATGGCGGTGGGATATGCGGAAATCGGCGTTATTTGACTGGGCTATAGGCACTGTGCATCTTTACCAGCGACGTATTTTTACGACTATAATTCCCCCCCGGTGTACAGTCCGCATGGAAAATTTTTGCCGGAAAAGAGCTGTTCTTCCTTACAAACTCCACACCTGGTGCATACAGTCGTGCGTTTACTTCGTTCTTGTCTTACTCCTAAGTATGGCAAGTCGTTCGTTCCTCGCTAAATAGCATTCCGTGCTAACTACTATTAGGATACCAATGTTAATACGTTTTCTTTTCATAGCTATTATTGTATGATTGTTTGTATTGTTGTAGCATAAAGGAAAATGAGCCTGAACACGAGCTTCTTCATTTCAGAGGCATAGCCTTCGTTGTTTTCGAAAGAATATAGTCACTTATTTACCAGTATCAATAATTGAGCACCTTGAGCACCCAGTCTGTTTGTGCTCAAGGTCGAGTTTGATTCCCATCGTCTACTTGATGCACACGAGAGCAATGACAACACCCTGTTTTTTTTTTTTTTTTTTGCAGAACAGACGCGTTTTAACAGCTGAACGTGTGCTAGGGAAGGGGCCAAAACAACGTTACTAAAACACTCAGTTGGGAAACTCGCCGTCGAAACCTGGGCCGCTGGCGTCCACCGAGACCGAGCTAAATGCGACAACAGCGCCACTCTTTATCATTTGTCTGTACTGTGGTCACCTTGAGCTTTTTGAAAGCCTGTTTTTGCGTAAAAACAAACGAAAAAGACTCTTTTTGTATGAAATTTATTGGAGTTTAGTACAAAAAGAGGGGCGCGTTATGTTTTTAAAATCTTTAGTTTGCAGGGCTTTGCGGCACAATTAATTTTGTGTTTATACAACCATGCCTCAGCGGGCCGTCCCGCCCTAGGTGCATTTTAAGTTCGGTACTTGAACGCGGCGCGTCCGCCGGGGAGACCGGCGTGGCACCCTGTAACTTCTACCGCTGTATCTGTTCTTAAAGCCGAAATAGATGTCACGTGCAGTTCCTCGAGGGGCCGCTGCGGGAGAAATGGTGGCGTTGTGTTCGTCATTACCTCGGTGCTCGGAGACTGATTGGGGCCACTTTTTCTAAGTTGTCTCTATGGGAGTTTCCCATCTGAGTGTTTTAGTAACGTTGGGCCAAAACTACCGTTATTTACGGCCAAAATACCATCAGCCGCCATCGTCTCCCGCTCGCCGTCCTCGGTAACCGTCCCATAGTATGTCGCCGTCAGCGTTGCTCTGTTTAATGTCACGAGCGGCCTTACCTCCAACAACAAACAACGAGTGCGAAAGGGACACCAAATACAGTTGAGAATAATACAGGAAACTCCGGGGTAAAATGGGAGACGGAAGTAGAAAGCGATCCTGGCGGTATGGAGTGGACAACTCGCCCCTTTCCCCGGAAATGAATCAAGTGGGTCTGACTCACTAGTGAAATTGATAGTCTATGAAATTTTCCCATTTTTTGATGGAGCATAGGGAGCATAAGTTCGTGATATTGGACCTCTTGGTATTGTGATGTCAAAATCAACGAGCTCGTTGTCAAAATGCAGTGTGTTCTATAGACCAATCAGGATTTGTATAGCCGATTTTGTACAATCTAAATAATTATTAACCTATTCTGAGCTTGTTGATTTATTTGTTTTATTCGTACCGAAACGTCCTATTAGATGCCCTTGGCTCCAAGTGACCATAATCGGCAATAGGCATCAATTTTTTATGAGACCGACTTGAACAGGCTCCAAGTGCCTAGAATTGATTGATAATTATGTGATTTTTTTGTTTGCTTACTCTTATGAACGGCTTCAAGTAGCTTTTCTTGGCTATTAGCATCTTCTTTGACCAGATTGACCTTAAATGGCTGCCAATGGCTATTGATAAGATAATTGACAATTATCGATTTCGGCGTTGGTGAATGCATATGGTTTCAACTGGCTATTATTGGCTATCAACCTCCACTTTTATATATATTTGATAGATATGGCTACAAATATTAATGAGTAATGAAAACTGAGCTATTTCTGTTTATAAACTGTGATGACTTCAGGGGGCTATTGTTGGCGATTAGAATATATTTCTGACCAGATTGGGCTCAACGGCTACTAATGGCTGTTAGCCAGTATAATAGCAATTATCTGCTGTCTGAGTGTTTATGAATGAGAATGGCTTCAAGTGGCTATCATTGGCTATAAGCACCTATTTTCGTATAGATTGACTGCAAATGGCTACAAACCGCTATTTGTAGATCACTATTGCTTGAGCTATTTTTATATTTACGAAATGAAATGGCTTCAAGTGGATAATGTTGGCTATTTGCATTTATTTTTCACCAGATTGAATTGAAATGGCTGCTGCTGAATATTGGTGAGATTATTAAACAATTATGTGCTACTTGGGTACTTAAAAATGAGTATGGCTTCAAGCGGGTATTATTGGCTTGTGCATCAAATTTTAGATAAATTTGATTGAAATGACTACAAATGGTTATTAATGACTATAATGTTGATAATTATGCGTGTTTTAATGTTTACTAACTGGAACGACTTGAAGTGGCTGTTGTTGGCTATTAGCATCTATTTCTGGCCAGATTGGCTTCAAACGGCTAGCAATGGCTATTAGTGAGTATAATTGCAAATTATGTGCTATATCAGTGTTTATGGATTAAAATGGCCAAAGTGGCTATAACTGGCTATAAGCATTTAATTTTATTGCAATGGCAAGATTTGGCTACAAATGGCTATTAGTGGCTAGTGTTGATAGTTATGAGCGATTTTTGTGTTTACCAACTGAAATGGCTTTAAGTGGCTATTGTTGGCTATTAGCATATATTTCTGACCAGATTGGCTTCAAATGGCTAGCAATGGCTATTAGTAAGTATAATTGACAGTTATGGGATATTTCAGTGTTTATGGATGAAAATGGCCACAAGTGGCTATTACTGGCTATAAGCATTTATTTTTATTGCAATGGCTTGATTTGGCTACAAATGGCTATTAGTGACTACTGTTGATAGTTATGAGCGATTTTTGTGTTTACCAACTGTAATGGCTTTAAGTGGCTATTGTTGGCTTTTATCATCTATTTCTGACCAGATTGGCTTCAAGTGGCTAGCAATGGCTATTAGTGAGTATAATTGACAATTGTGTGCTATTTCAGTGTTTTTGGATGAAACTGGCTACAAGTGGTTATTACTGGCTATAAGCATTTAGATTGGCTTAAAATTGCTACAAATGTCTAGTAGTGACTAGTGTTGATTCAAATGGCTTGCAATGGCTATTAGTGAGTATAATTGACAATTATGTGCTATTTCAGTGTTTTTGGATGAAACTGGCTACAAGTGGCTACTACTGGCTGTAAGCATTTAGATTGGCTTAAAATTGCTACAAAGGGCTAGTATTGACTAGTGTTGATATTTATAAGCAGGTTTCATGTTTACTAACAGAAATGGCTTTTATTGACTATTGTTGGCTATCAGCATCTATTTCTGGCCAGGTTCGCCTCAAATGGCTTGCAATGGCTATTAGTGAGTATAATTGACAATTCTGTGGTATTTCACTGTTTATGGACGAAACTGGCTTCAAGCGGCTATCATTGACTATAAGCATTTATTCTTTATTAAATTGGCTTGAAATAGCTGCAAATGGCTAGTAGCGGCTAGTATTGATAGTTATGAGCAATTTTAGTGTTTACTAACCGGACTGGCTTTCAATAGCTGTTGTTGGCTATTATCATTAATTTTTAACCAGATTGGCTTCAATGGGCTAGCAATGGCTATAGCAAGTATAATTGTGGATATTCATGAATAGTCATTCATAGCCATTCAATGGATATTCATGAATAGCTATCCATAGCCATTCAATAGATTTTCACGAATAGCCATTCATAGCAATTTGAAGCCACTCTGGTAAAAAATAGATGGTAATAGCCAAAACTAGCCACATGAAGCCATTTCAGTTTGTAGACAAAGAAATAGCTGCTAATTAGAAATACTAGTCACTTTAAGCCATTTGTAGCCAAGTCAAGCCGCCCAGGTCAGGAACAGATGATTATAGCCAATAATAGCCAATGCAAGCAAACCAAGTCAAGAATAGATGCCTATATCCAATAATATTCAGTCGAAGTCATTCGAACCTATACAGACTCCAAGTGCATAAATTGTAAATAATAGTTGATGATTGCCATGTATAGCCATTTCAAGCCAACCTAACAAAAAAACATGCTAATAGCCAATAATACCCATTTAAAGTCATTTGCAATCGTAATCACCAAAATAGCATAGAATTGTCAACTATATTCACGGATAGCCATTCGTAGCCATTTGAAGCCAGTCTGGTAAGAAATAGATGGTAATAGCCAAAACTAGCCGCATGAAGCCATTTCAGTTTGTAGACAAAGATATAGCTGCTTATTATAAATACTAGTCACTTTAAGCAATTTGTAGCCAATTCAAGCCACCCAAGTCAGGAACAGATGATTATAGCCAATAATAGCCAATCCAAGCCAACCAAGTCAAGAATAGATGCCTATAGCCAATATTATCCAGTTGAAGTCATTCAAATCTATACACGCTCCAATTGCTTAAGTTTCCAGCTGATAGACATGTATAGCCATTTCAAGCCGATTCGGCCAAGAACTGCCCATAGCCAATAATAGTAGACACTTGAATCCATTCATATTCAAAACATCATGAATACTATGTCACTAATTGTCACTAATGTTCATTCTGAAGCGATTTAAGGCGATATTGTTAAGATTATATGCTATTGCTAACAATAGCAACTTGAAGCCATTTTCATTCATAAGTATAGAATAGCAGAATATTGTGACCAATAAGCACTAATAGCCATTTTTTGCAATTCAAGCCAACCAGGTCAATAACAGATTCCTATAGCCAATAATAGCCATTGGAAGCCAACTTGGCCTGCATAAAATCAAATAAGTCAAAATAGTGACTGATCATCATTGATAGTCACTAGAAGTCATTTGGACCTCAAATCCGCCATATAATTTATAAACATGATGATATAGCCAATAATAGCCATATGAAGCCAAATCAGTCTGCACACAATCAGGTAAGTCGAAATAGTGACTAGTAGCCATTGATAGTCTCTAGAAGTCATTTGGACCCCTAATCTGCCATACAAATAAAAATATGATTGTATAGCCAATAGTAGCCATTGGAAGCCAACTGAGCCTGCATAAAATCAAATAAGTCGAATTAGTGACTGAGAGTGACTGATAGACACCAGAAGTCATTTGGACCCCAAGCCCCACAATCATATACGCAACAATAGTCACATTAGGCCAACTCATTCTGCACAAATCAGGTAAGTCGAAATAGTGACTAATAGCCATTGATAATAACTAGAAGTCATTTGAACCACGAATCTGCTATAAAAATAAAAATATATATTATTTTATAGCCAATAATAACCATTGGAAGCCAACTCAGCCCGCACACAATTAAATAACTCAAAATTGTTACCAACAGTCATTAATAGTCAGTATAAGTCATTTGAACTCCGAATCTGCCATATAACTTTACATATGAATGTATAGCCAATAGTAGCCATTGGAAGCCAACTCAGTCTGCACACAGCAAATAAGTCGAAGTAGTAACTGATAGTGATTGATAGTCACGGAAGTCAATTGGACTCCAAATCTGCCATATAATTTATAAACATGATCACATAGCCAAGAATAGCCACATGAAGCCAACTCAGTGTGGACACAATCAAATAACTCAAAATAGTGGCCAAAAGTCATTAAAAGTAACTAGAAGTCATTTGCACATATCTGTCACGTCAAATTTTTATAAAAAAGCCAAAATTAGCCATTGAAACGACGCCGTGTTGTTTGCACACCGGTGGCGTCGCTGCGTTTCCATAGGGGCTAAGCCTTTTTCTTTCTTTACTTTTGCTCAGGTAAGTTCGCTCTTTGCAAATTTTACAAACAAAAAGCACCATCTGTGGGCAACGCTGCACAAAGTCGTAGCGCAATAGGTTAAAGGGGCCCTCCGGAGATTTCTGCGATCGTCTGTTTATGTTGTTATATTGCGTAGTAGGTGCAAGTTAATATGTATACAAAGTTTTAGATTACAAAACCATTTATTAAGCAGATGGCAGTCGAAATATATCGGGACTATTTTCTCTAGGAAGACAATCCCCCATTCCCTGCACATCGCTAAAACTTGACCAATGGAAATGCTGCATCTCGCGGTGAATGCGAACGTTGTTATTGCGACATTTTTTAAGCTTGTTGTAAATTAGAGTTTGAGAAAAACGTAAACTGATTGTGGTGCGGGGAACATAGTCCACAATTATCGCTCCAAAACCAGCGAACTATGTTTTCTCCCCGCAAGCCTGTTGCTATGGGGTGATGCGTCGGATTGTCTGCTTCCCGGGGCGTCTGCAGGCGTGCGTTTGCGGGACACGTGTTCCTTCTTCTCGTGGCTCCGGACTCCGAAGCCAGCTTTGCGATCCTTCCACGTCAACGAGTCAAACTTTTCCTTGTCATCTGTGGGATGCGACTGCGTATTGCAGTAGCAGCGCGACGGTGCGGTGCGACGAACGACGACTGCCGAGCAGAAAGGCCGGGTTCCTTGACGACGGTCCGCGCGTGTTCGAAAGATTCCTCCATGGGTCGGCGGTAGGCCGCGTTGGTGACGCGCAGTGACGCCGGAATCCTTCGCTTGCTATTGGCTGACGCGTAAAGAGATGCCCCTCCCGTTTTCCGGGGTCATCTTAGAAAGGGGAGCGTGCCGGGGACTTTGATAGCAATTTTATTAGGGAAATCCGCCGCACATGACCGTAATTTTATGATATTTGGCATCCTTAGGGCCTGTAGATTGGGTTACCGCCATAAAGAGACCATCGCAGAACGCTCCGGAGGGCCCCTTTAAGAAACCGAATTTTCCGGTGGATTTAAAGAGCCTGGCGTCTCCTTGTTTCACCCTGGAGAAGGTATTGCCGGAGTGCGCTCGTTTCATGGAGAAAAGCGCCCCTGTATGTCTGAACCTGGGTGTATGATAGTAGGCAGGTGGGAAAAGGAGTGCCGATTGGGCGACCTCATTTTGTCCCCGCTTCAGGAAGGTTCTTGGAACTCCACATATGGCGCCACGCAAAGAAGAAAAAAATAAAAAAAAAAACACAGCCGCATTGAGTTTGCAGGGAACGCGACCCACTGGCAATTTTTTTATTTTGTAAACTGTGTATAAACCACGCAAGTTTAATGGAGCAAGCTGATAACATATCTAATATATAGGTTCTCTGTGGACCGTAGTTTTACGTTATAAGTTTGAAACTTCACTGAAGACACTTAAGACTGCTTACGTGTAGGAATTGGAAAGCATTCCTACACGTAGCACGTTTTAACAAGCAGCGGGCCACGTCTTCCTGTTTGCACATGGCGCTCCGGCGTTGACATCACGCTCCCCGACTACGCAGGAGCGGCGCCCCCGCCGGCTCCACGGCTTCCGTGTCGAAGCAACTCCGTTGCTGTGCTTTTCTTTGCGTTTTATTTCTTAGGCGGATCCGCTTTGTCTTGAGCGGCACGCGCTTGATGACGTACTTTTATGGCCACCTTTCGGGCACAACGCCGACGCCTTTTTGCGTAATGAGGCAAGTAAGGCTTGCGCCTTATTAAAAGATAAATATTCGTCCCTTCCTCACGCACCGTGGCCTTTGCAGTGGAAACGCACGATGTATTGTGTGTTGCTTCGCGTTGATGCTTCCCAGAGGAACTTGGACCGCATTTTATGCTTCAATGACGTGGACATCGTCGCGTGTAGCCTCTCTGAAATAAAACCCTGCCAAAAAGGAGCCCACGAATGGGTGTGGAACACGAAGTTTGCATCTGTAGCGGTCGCACATCCCAGTTTTGGCCTTGTTATTTGGCAACTCAAGATCAGCTTAGCAATGGAAAACCGTGATCTGTATCATACTCCGATCGTAATACAGGGTTCACTGGCAAAATGAGGTGGCGGAGCATTACCCACAAAAAAGAACGGTGTTTCTCTTTACTAGGGACGTAGCCAGGAATATATTTGGTGATGGTGGTGGTGGAGGGGGGGGGGGTTATGATTTAGGGTACGGAGGGTGACAGAGTTGTGGGGTAAAATGCATGTGCATATGATACGATTGACGGATATCGCAGCGAGCTTATAGGGCTGAAGCTACTCCTTCGTTTCACGAGTCGTCGCCAGGCCGCGCCATTTTTCGCTACACCCTCAGAGCGACGCTAGCTCAACGCTTTCCCTTTCACATCTTTTCCGCTGGAAGGCCTCGCCTGTGCTGGAGTTGCGTAGTGACCCTAAAGTAGCGAATACACGCACGAGCAACCGAGGGTTTATAGCCAGTAACTTTTCTGGACTTGCGCGCACAGGTTACGCCTGCGTCCACGGGTGCTAATGGGCGTCGCGGTGAGGAACACGGAGGTGACCCTACTCGGAGACCAGAAGCTCTCCCTCCCCGTGGGCATCTCGCCCACAGCAGCTCACACGGGAGCCCACCCGGATGGTGAAGTGGCTACCGCAAAGGGTGAGCAAGCTGCCGTCACCGAGACACTTTTAGAAGGCTTCCTCCGAGTATCGCACTGGATCTTTTTCTCTCGTAATTCTACAGATTTTCCGACTTCGTTATATAGAGCTTCCACAATGAACCCCTGCGCTTTCAAACGAGCCGTAAATCGGCGACTGAACGTTGAAATTTGAAACTTTCACCGAATATGCATTTAGGTGGTGACTATTACTCGGTGCAACTTCAAGACGTTTCTCTCGTTCTGTGGAAGATGAGACGAACAAACTTGCCAAGGTCAACAGAGGACGCGCTCACAGACGGCACAGTTAGCGATGGTTGTCATTCGTGGCTCCGTTTCCCGCTCTAGGTGCAGGAAGCAGATGTCACTCTCTGTGTTCAGCTCACTGCGCCCAGCGGAAGATGGTGGGGCGGCACTCAGTTCGCCGAAAAACCTTTTAGGGAACGCCTACTTTTCATTGAAAGTACCTTTATCGAATGGTCGGCCGCCGCGAAGCGGCGTTCACGGGTGGGCCAGGTGGGCTAACATTTTTTGCAATGAGCCGCCGCAGACTGTCGCCGCGAAGCGGTCTGAGTGCAGGCGGGGAGGTGGGTTAACACAGGCCCCAGTTTTTCGGTAAAACGTGGATTCGCCCAAATGACCGTTGTTCGGTAAAACGTCATTCGCTCATGTGATATGGACCCAAGATGGCGCCATACGTTACAATCATCACTAACCCCGTCGTTTGCGAACACGTCAGACGTTTTTTAGTTTGACAAGTTTTTTAGTCTCATTTTTTGCATAAAGAGAGCTACGCCTTGAATATATTCACAAAGTCCACCGCCTAAATGTACATACGGTGAAAGCTCTTTATGTGCAGGCGCCGATATTTACGGTTAGTTTAGAGCGCAGGTATTCATTGTGGACAATCTTTTATACTCCATCTTACGAATGTATACAGTCCAGCAGATAAAGACGCAGGCATGTGAGTCTATAGACTAACGCGCCGTTTACAAACAAGCCCACACGAGGCAGGGGCATTGCACCTGCGCAGGAACCATATTCGCGCCAAGCGTGCCCCTGGCAATAGCAGCGCCCCCGCAGCACCGTGACGTCAGTGTCACGTGTTTGTATATACAGCCAATACCACCTATAGGAGACAAGGCCTATGACGTCATTGTTAGTGGCACCCCGACCCACCCCAAGCGGCAAACACGTTGAAGCTCGACTAGAGCCTCCGCAAAGCAGCAGACGCGTCCGTCTTGGCGACGCGTACCGCTCGATGTGACACGCTGCAAGATGCGCTGGCTGCGATTCTGACGCAAGGTACACTCATAGAAGAAAGGGTTTATGTAGTCCTACCCATAGGGAGGAACGCTCTTAGCCTATGTTCTTTCAGCTGTGCCACACACCCTCTCTTTGCTGCTTCGCTCCTGTTTAACCCTGCGAGACATGGAATAGGCTTTGTTCGGAGCCGAACACACCACCTGAACTCCTTCCGTCCAGCAACCTTTTTTAACTCGTGGGTCATCCCATGAACATAGGGCGCTAGCACCACCGCATGTCGAGTTTTTCTTTTCCTTTGTAGTTTTATACGTGCAACAAAATCCGCGCTTGATGATCCTGGAGACCTGCTCGCAAATCGCTACCAGGATCGAGGCTTGTGGAACAGTTCACAAGTTTCAATACGCCCTGTGTGAGAAGGAGGTAGTCTACCAGATTCCACTGAGATACGACCGAAATTACATTGGACAAACCGGCTGATGCATCAACGATCGGACGAGAGAGCACGCTAGTGAAAAATCTGTCAGAAGGAGGACATTTCTTAACCCAATGTCGTGCATATCAATGTTCAGCACTCTTCTACAATGTAAACATCGTGGCAAGGAACAGGACAAAACTGGGACGTGAAATCCTGGAGGCCCTTGCCATTGAAGAAAAAGGCGGTGAATGCATTAGTGCAGCTTCTCTCGCGCTACACAAGAAAGAAAAAAAGGTCTCTTTGGGACATAAATATTCGGTGAAGTAGGAAGGAAAAACATGAAGAAAAGAGAATATTTCCTCGTGTGGGGTTCCTAGTAGAATAGGAGGAAAAAGAAAAATCAGTTGTTATTCCAGCGGTGAGTATGTTTATTCTAGTGCAGCTGGCCTTAGCTGAAGTTTGAACCAACTAACTCGGCGACAACATTTCTTGGCAATGCAGTAAAGAGGAGGAGAGCCCGCGCACAGCTTTATTCAGCGCTCAAAATGGGAGAGGGAACGCGTGCCTGCACCCTCCACTGCACTGCCAAGAAAAGTTGTCGCTGACTGTAGCTCAGCTTAAGCCTGTTCCTTCAATGCGCCTGCATCCAACGAAGCGGCAGCTGTGGATGCGGGCGATCCGGGGGAACAATGCGGACTGCTCGTAAAGTCGGCTTTCATAGGAATCTCGCGTTTACAGTTGCCCCTTCAAGGTGTAGAGAGCACTAATGTAGCAACCCAATTGTATCTGAATTGTGGCACCACTTTTCGGTGATGATTGTATTTATGAACGCCGTGCGTAATAAACGCGGGGCGTTTTTCAACTGGCACACTATAGGCTGGCGGGTCTCCTCACTCTCGGCCGCCCCGGCCGCTCGCGCCTGAGCCCCGTGCTTACGGGCTCTGGCGCCTGGCTGTTACGCGACCACTTCATGGTGTCCGAAGCATGGTCGGAAGTTACTCCACGATGCCGCTTCTGCCAGCAGCCTCTGCCTTCTCGCTCCGGGCTCTGCCGCCGTTCAAGTTCGACGAAGCCAGCCAGTGACCTGTCTGGCTCCATTAATTTGAAGATTACTCTTTTGCATCGGGCCTGTCCGCCGTGTCTGAAGAAACCAAAGTGCGCACCGTCCTATACTGCCTGGGTCCCCAAGCTCGCGTGGTCCCTTCGTCCATCGTGCCAGATGACGAGGCCTGCAGCTCGTATGCCGACATCGCAGCAAAGCTCACGGGCTACTTCGTGCACCCCATCAACTAGGTGTACGAGTCGAGTCGCTTCCACAAGCACAGGCAGTTGCCGGGCGAGACCATCGACGAGTTCTTTACTGCGTTGCATAAACTCGTCAAAAAGTGCGACTATCCGGACCCGGTGGTGGAGGACCGGATTGTACGAGACCGGTTCGTTGTTGGGCTGAAAAACCCGCGCCTGTCCTATCACCTTTGCCAGAATTCGAAGCTGACGCTCCGACAAGCGCTCATGCTGCTTCGCCAACACGAGGATGCGGAAAACAAGAGAAAACTTCAAACAACGTCTTCGCAGTCAAGTGCCCTCAACGTTGACGCTGAGTCGAAAAAGCCAACCAAGATGGCGCCCGTCTCCAGAGTTTGAGAACTTTCTCGAAGCCGGCACCACGGCCCAGCCAGCCTCGTGGATCGAAGGTGTCGTGCGACTACTGTGGCAACGCACCGCACTCACGTTCCGAGTGTCCTGTCAGGAGAGCTACGAGTAACCGTTGCCGAAAAACGGGACATTTAGCGTCCGTTTGACGCTTGGAAACGAAGCGTCTCAGCCATATACAGTTGCACTCCGTGGAATCACCGCAAGCGCCCGGCCGGTACGTCGTCGTACACGTCAACGGCTGCCCCCTCCAGTTCAACGGGAACTCCGGCGCGGACGTTTCTGTCGTCCACCGCTTTTTTCCGGGACGTCCTGCCTCGTTGGACAAACCCAGGGGCGAGCAACTCGTCGGTCCGGGACGCTGCCGTCTCAACCTTCTCGGGACGTTCCCGGCTACCCTGGCATGGCGAGGTCGGACAGTGCACAAGAAGCCGTACGTCGTCGGCGGCGTAGACACTCCTCTGCTAAGCAACGCTGCGATAGTCGCTCTCGGGGTTGTCGACTCCGTAACCGACGCCGACCTGCTGCAGACGACTCCGTCGCCGTCCGTTCCGACGCCGCCTGCTGCCGCTGCTCCACTATTCGCGGAAATTGGTAAGATGCCGGACGTGTACCACATCCGCATCAAACCCGGAGCTGTGCCCTTCTCGCTGAGCGTACCAAGAAGGATTTCAATTCCTCTCAGATGGGTGGTGAAAGACAAACTCGACAATATGGAGAAGGAAGGCGTCATCCGTCGTGTTGAGACACATACGGCGTGGTGCACCGGCCTCGTCAGGGTACCCAAGGCTGCGGGTGGTTATCAGCTCTGCGTCGATCTAACCAAGTTGAATCAGGTCGTTCTCCGGGAGAGGCACCTGATGCCGACCATCTACCAGTTTCTGGGACTACTGAGGAGGGCCATCGTCTTTTCGAAACTCGATGCGACGTCGGGGTTTTATCAAGAGCATTTCCGAAACCAGCCAATAATATACAACGTTTATCGTGGCCTTTGGGCGTTACTGCTACAGACACTTTCCCTTCTGCATCACCTCAGCCCGAGAGGTGTTCCAACGCCAGATGCCACGTATCCTCGAGGGCCTCGACGGGTGTGTCAACATGGTGGACGACATCCTCGTTTTCGGCAGAGACAGATCGCAGCACGACGCCGGACTCGACGCCGTCCTCAAGAAACTGCAGCAAGCGGGCGTTACGCTTAACGCGCCCAGTGTCAGGTTGGCGTGTCGTACCTCAAGTTCCTGGGTCTGGTCGTCAACGCCAAGGGCATAGCACGTACCGGACCCAGACAAGGTCTCCGCCATCACGAGTATGCGATCTCCAACAAATGTGCACTGGGTGCGACGCCTCCTGGCGTCGCACCTAGTGCCTATTTGGGAGCTATCCGGAAGCCTGACACAAGAACGATAAAGCAGCGGGTCGAGGGTGAGAACATACAGCAGGGGGGACAAAAGGCAGCCCTGGCTGATTCCCCTCGTGACCGGAAGAAGTGCAAGAAGCCACCCATTTACCTGTAAATGACTGGTTAACCCACTGTAAAAGAACTGCAGTAGACAAACGAACACGTCCGGGAAGCTAAACGCCCACAGAACCTCGAGCAGAGAAATGGTGTTGGACCCTGTTAAATCCATTTGCCTTATCAAGGGAAACATAAGCCCCCACAGATGGGTGAAATTGACACAGACGAAGAGGTCGCGTGTGAAAAAAAGGACGAAAAATTTTCCTTCCCCGCAAAGAACATGTCTGAACTGGCCATACCAAGTGGGGCAAAACTGAACACGGGCACGAGATAAGTAGAGACTCCACCAACTTGTAATCCTCGTTCAGCAAGGTGATTTGACAGATAGCCACGTTCCTTCGGGAGGAGAATTACACGACCCCGCCTGAAGGATGGCGGCACTTCACCCATCTCTAGGAAAAAAAATAACGAGGTGGACTAAAGCCGGGGTCACACCGCTTATGCATCCTTCAAAAGACAGTCTCCATTCAGATTCGAACGCGAGTCACCGTGACGTCCGTGCTTCGAATGCCGCACGGCAATGAGTTCAAGGAAACAACTTGGCACGCGGCATTTGAAACACGTATATTACGGTGACCCATGTTTACAGTCTGTCAGCGAGGATGTCCTAAAATGTAACGTAAAACTCGGCTGGTAAGGAGATTTCCACATGCTGCATGCAGTCGAGTAGCGAGGAATTATTTTTGGGGGGTGGGTGGGTGGGGTAGGGGGGAGGGGGCTGAGGTGGCTGGGATGTCCATGATTTGGGGCGCGGAGAGGGGAGGGGGGTCAAAATTCATGTGTATATTATAGGAAGTATTCACTGGCGGCCATAGCTGTGTGCACGACTGTTGAGCGCGTGCTGATGGCGAGCGTCCACAGCTCTTTTGTAACGTGCATCCCGCACCCTCAAGATTGCCGGTCATAACAGCCTATTAATGTGGGCTCGTTCAGAGCATGCGCTCTAGACATCACTCACAAATATGGCGCCCAGTGAATGCTCCTTATTAGCGCCGAGATATTTCGGTGGCGCCCTCTAATGGTGTCATCCGTGACGTCATGACTGGGATTTGCCTCGCCGTGATGTCACCAGTTGTTACCCTGGCTACTTACCACCGGGTGCGACCACGAGTTCGATGGTGTGTTTAAAAAGCACCGTGGAAGCTAGAACCCATCGCAACCGGAACTAACACCGTCAAAGTTGACAATCTGACAATGCTCATATGCCCATGGTCTGGCCAATCGTGGAAAGCTGACCGCAGCGACGCTTTTGGTCGCGCACATTGCTAATAGGGTCGGCTAAATGTTCGGGGGCGCCCCCCCCCCCCCCCCCTCCCCCTTCTCCCTTAGCTACGCTGCTGCCTGCATGCTAATGCTGAACTTTGGAGTGGTAGCCAGGCCGCCAGAAAGGTATAGTACGAGGCCGGTCGTGCTCCAACTCCTCGCCAAATCTAGGCACGCACTTACAGCCGCTGTAGGTTTGTGTTTCAACGGTTGCTCTCAGTAACTTGAATGGATGCAATGCAAGCGAGCACTGACTTAATTTTTATGCAGTGCTTAGATGCACTACTTCGTCAACGGACCAATCGAAATCGAAACCATGCCACTCCCCTCTATGGCCAAAGAGCTCACATAATGCAACGCGCGCATTGTTGCATTCAGGGATTTTTGGGGTCGCCTGTTTCAAAGAAACCAGTGGTTCTAACAGAGGGGACCTTTATCAAGCCGTTACCGTGTTCAGCGTACCGCACTTCCGGAGCCTTTGAAGCATGCTTTTCAGCGCGCGCCCAGCAGTCGCAGTATTACCCGGGCGCGCGCTTAAAAGCTTGCTTCAAAGGCTCCGGTAGTGCGGTACGCGGAACACGGTAATGTATGTAATGTATGCACAAAGTGTTTAGAGGCCATTCTCCGGCAAAACTTATCTCGGTGGTGTCAGTCGACGTGTGCCGCGAGCCGCCGTCCGTGCAAATTCGAGAAAACACCACCACAAACAAATGCTCTGGATTGGGGCATTTGGTGCTGGGTGTCGCCATTTCGTTGAACCTATTCGAAATAGATCGAGCGAAATTTCTCCTGTCAAACTTATTTACACAAACACCCTAGTACGTATAACCATTCGTTTCGTCCCTTTTATCTTCTAAGTAATTTTAATTTTAAAATTGCCTTCAAATGCGCTCAAATCGATCAAAACGGTCATTTTTATGGATTTCAATCAAAACCTCTAGCGTATTCAAAGGAAAATCTAAGGCCTTCATAATGATCTTTAAAAAAAATCAGTAACTCAGGTTTGTGTAGCGATATTTGTCCATTGAGGGACGAGCGGGTGAATCCCCCTTAAAAAAACTATTTTTGCGTTTACATCTTTTACACATTCGAAATCATTAAAAAAAATAAGACCAAATAAACTACTTTCTAAATGATTTGTTTTTTAAAATTTGAAACCTTCGTGTAGAAGCCACGCTACACTGTCCATAAGTCGAATTTCGTCGAACTTCGCAAAAAAGTTCAAAGGTTCGTCGAAGCAGTCGAACCTCGAGGTTTGACGTCGAATCTGAGGTTCGACAAAACTTTGCGACATTCCTAGTGAATGCGGCGGGTCGCATTTTTCGGAGGCACAATGGGGGATAGCGGGTGTATCAATGGAGCGCGCGTAGCCCCCTCCCCCCCCCCCCCCCCCCCCTAACACAGCTGGCGGCAACAGTCTGCGGATGGCTCATTAAAAAAATATTAACTAACTTGGCCCACCCGTACACGCTGCTTCGCGGCGCCCGCCGGCGGCCCAAGCCCCGCTGTACCCCATTGCCCCTCCCAGGTGGCCACGATGCATGTACCGGAAGTCGACCTTTTGAAGCGTTGCAGAGGATGGACGGTAGGGTGCTGAAGACACGTTTTATGCTCGTTCACCGTCATTAGGAAAAAAAAGGAAAAAAAAAAGAAATTTGTCCATTGCTTAAACTCGTAACAAAATCGAGCGACACTGGCGGCGCATACTACACTCAAATGTTGCGACAGCGGTTGGGACAAAATGCCAAAGTTTCGAGTCACGCAGTCAAAGTTGAAAGCTAATAAAACAACAACAAAAAAAACTTTTGAAAATGTTTATTAAAAGAGAGAACACAGCGAGCAAGTACTCTAAAGTGCGTCTTGGACGCATCGGAACGCGAACAGGGGCACGCCAATCAAAGGGAAACACAGGCAAGGCAAATATATCGCGCGATGACTATGCAGTGAATCTCACGCCCCCATTGGTTGAAGTCGAGGGGAAACAAACGAACGAGGGGCGCAAGAAGCAGATGGACTTGTAAGGTGCGTAAAATACCTATCTTCTACCAAACATTTCATTAAAAAAATAATTAAAAAATCTGCTATGATTTTCGAATTAGGTAGCGTTACATTTTGAAACTTTGCCGTTTTATCTTAAACGATAGCGCGACAGTAGTACGAGTATTGGACGATGTGCACGCAGCGAGAAGTTGAGGGAGAAGATAAGGCCCGGTGAGAGTGATCACGTACACGACGGAGTCCCTGCAGCTGCTCCTGAGCGGAAATTTCGGCCTTGACTTCCTCCTTTGTTGTCACGTGCTTGCTCGTCTGGTAGGATAGTAGTGCAGGGACAAGGCGCCTTTGTCTCTGCACGCTCCTCACTATACAATCGGCGCGAGCAAGACCGTCGTCCGTCCTTCGCCCAGGGCGAGCAGTGGCGTCAGGGCCTGCCGTTCGGCGCAGCGAACGCCAGCGTCATCTGCTCGTCGTAGCCATGACTGCTTTGACTTTGGAGAAAGGGGAGAGGAAATACATCGACGGGCACGTTGCTTTCTCTCGCGTTCCAACTGACGGGGAAATCGCGGCTTAAATGGCGTCTGCTCCGGACCCAGGAGAAACTGCGGCGACGGAGTTTTGCTGCACGCGTGATCACCCTCTCTCACCGCGCCTCATCTCCTCCTCTCCCGCAATTGCTCACCGCGTACGGTTTTCTTTTCGGTTCGATGCACCAGGGTCGGGCTAGAGTGAAAAAGATCACTTTCTTGCGGCCATCACACGGGAAAATTTTCTCCCTAGCACCGCATCACGGTTGGGTCGCTGCGACCTCACTCCTGCTCAAGTGGAGCTCTAACCTCTCCTAGGGTAACTAAATGGCAGAAAGAGGGTATCTTCTTTATTTTTTTTTTCTTTCGCTG
The DNA here is from genome assembly GCF_016920785.2 of Ixodes scapularis. Taxonomy (NCBI): domain Eukaryota; kingdom Metazoa; phylum Arthropoda; class Arachnida; order Ixodida; family Ixodidae; genus Ixodes; species Ixodes scapularis. The sequence continues at coordinate 57,539 of NW_024609845.1, forward strand.
TCAACTCCTGATTGGCGGAGAAGAGGTCACATACGCCAAATTTGTTTTTCGCGCTTGCGGGGAAGCCGCCTTGAGGAGCACCGGGTTTGTAGGCGGTACGTGTATTTGGCCTTGCGCTCGCGAAACGCCGATATTACACGGAGGTATAGCGAGTAGGAAGCTTCATAAACCTTCGGACATTCTGTGTTAGATATGCGTAAGTGCGTAAGTGGCCTTGAGCAAGCAGGCGACACAATGACCACGACGACCAAGCGCGCGATCGCGTGCTTCCGTACTTTTCCCGCAATACTTGAAGCAACAAATTCGAAACCGTTGTTATACTCTGCTAAGTAAGCAGAGCATGTACGGTTACTCTTAGCGCCCCCTACGGCGCTGTATCTCCTTATAAACAGGCACCAGCCCCCCCCCCCCCCCCCCCCTTTTATGCGGGTTTATTCATTCCAGGGCCCGAATTGAAGCAATTTCCAGACCACTCAGTGCCATGGACCTTGAGGCCGCCTGCCTGCAGAGACTTACGCGGATCACCTCTTTTTCTTCGTCTTCTCAAAAAAAAAAAAAACTGTTTTCTATAAACAAGCGATTACTTAAAAAAAAAAAAAAACTAATCAACGCACTAGGGTCGTGTAAGATGAGTACATTAGAACACATTTTTAATCACTGTGGGCAGAACAGATCTCGAGTGTACTTCAGCTAGTGTTGGAAGGGGTACCGGGATCGCGGCCCAAAAATCCCATTGTTGCTAAGCGAGAGCAAAGGCCGCGAGGAAGGCCTCTTTCCCGTCCAGCCGTGGGTGAACACTTTAAATTTTGCGAGTGACTGAAGATCTAACCTTACTGCTTCTTGATGTCTTCGTTACCAGCTGCACAGAATGCGAGGACCGTAATGGTTCTGAGCACCTTTTGTGGCACCTCCATCGAAGACGTCCGGAGCGCGGTTCCCGATGGGCTCCGCTGGTTCCAGCTGTCCATCTACAAGGACCGCGACTTTACCAGGAGTCTCATGGAGCGCGCCGAACAAGCGGGCTTCAAGGCACTCGTGATGACCGTGGACGTGCCCGTGCCGGGACTCTGGATAAAAATGAGAAAGGCAGCGAGCAACAGGTGGGTTGACTGGTGGTCAGCTCGGTGTGCGACACTGAAGGTAGTTCGGACGCACAACCTTCGGAAACGATGCAAAAGTTCTGCACGACCCCTCGGTAAGAGTCTAAAGCCACACTTGCCCATACATCACACAACCGGCAGTCTGCAGACATGCTTGAAGATGTATGAAGCAAATGTGCTTTGAACATTCTTGATGCGCGGATAATTTTGTCATCATGTCCGCAGCAAACACCGCGTCTTTTTGTATGATGCACGAGCAGTGTATTTTTGGAACCTCACCAGTGGGAATACTGAACACTCTCCTCGTCGCTGGGTGATAGAAAGTATCGAAGAACTCCCTTCCAAGGGATGGCGCTAGTGTACTCGCCACGCTCTGTAACGAAAGCCTGCTGCTTCAGGATGTCTGGGTGAGGTATTCCCGCTGGTATATGGTGTCATGGTTACAATGTGTACACTGAAGGTATACTGCATCTAACGAATGTTTGCAGAGCGGAGGAAGGCACGGGCGTGTGAGCTACGCTCAGTAGAAGGCTCTGTTTGAATAACTCGCGCACAAAAGACATTTCTCAAGGCTACGCGCTCGTACCTATACATTTGTGAGCACCGCAGATGTTAGCGAAGTGGAGTATAAGTAGTGTCTCAAGGATATGCATAGAGGAATCCAAACTACCGTGCCGGAAAAATTTTTCAGCCCAGTTCTTTAAGTGGGCTTTAATGTTCCTGTGGCACTTTTCACTAACAAGAGATTGACGGTTCAGGCAACACGGCTGAAATACTCCAGGCTGTTGAGGATAATTGTCTCGCTGTTGATCTGCGGTCGCAGATTGACACGCATGTTGTTTCGATAATGTCGCGGACATCGGAAAGTTATGCCGAGACCATTGTAATGAGGATTCGCAAGAATGTTCAGCTGAAGTGTATTTCCCATTGGTGGCGGATTTAGACGCGGATGCATATCTATGCTCGCTCTGTCGACAAAGCACGAACCGAAAATAGACCCCACATTCACCGAAAATGCTTATATTGTTCATTTGGATCTATGCCCTTGATTTTTTTTGTCTAGAAGGAGTTCAATTTTACAAAATGCTTTGGAGTGAGCGCAATATCATGGGTGATATTGCGAGTAACTCATTCTCTCTTCGTTTACTCAACCAGCTAGGTCTCTTCCTTCTTTCAGGCCACTATCCCGCAGCGAACACATTCAACAAGGCGGTTTTTTTTTTTGGTTTTTTTTTCTAGCTAAAAAACAAAACAAAAAGAGAATAAAATGAGTGACTCAAACAACCATCCATAAATTAAGGTCTGAGATCCGTGGCAATGCCGAGAAAAAACTCACGTCTCGATAAAGACTACTGAATCATTTAACGGACAACGCTAACGCAAAGCGACCTGATGTAGTTTTCGAACCGATTTATGTTGTTGTTTTTTCTCCAGCATTATCACCGTATTGGGCGCGCCCGGGATGCCCCGTGCGGAAACTTGGAATGGCCTTTATCGCGATGTTCTCGATGCCTCCGTGACCTGGGATGACGTCACCTGGCTCAAGAGCATCAGCAAGTTGCCCGTGATTGCGAAGGGGATTCTGACAGGTGCACACGCGCTTCTTTCTGTCATTTCAAAAATGTCGCCTTCTGTGAGCCAGGCGGAGTGTTCAGTACTTCGCATGGTGTAAGAAGCACATTCAGGGGATGTTTCAATCCGCGGCGACAAAAACAAAGGGAGTGGTCAGATAATGTCAAAAGCTAGGGCTCTACAGACAGCTTAAGAAATCGAGAATTTGGCAAGTTTCGAGCGTCCTTTATGGTATTATGGTCGCTCCGCAACCAGCCCGAGAGCGGTATTCGCCAATAAGAACGCAGAAAAAGGAATTATGAAGCAAGGCGTTAGAACGTATCTAAACCCGCCTTGCATTTATAATCTGTCGATGACTCTATAGTGACTGATAGCTTTAAGACACGCAGGTTGTTTCTTATAAAATTCCTAGCTACGTCAATCTGATTGGCCGCGAAATAATATTTAAATTCTAGCGACTTGCCAAGCACTTCGTTTATTAAGCTCTTCGTAGCAACAGTTTCGAACTCGCGGTGCACCAATGAAAAAGGCATTGCAAAAATAAGATTAAAAAAAAAAGCGCAGGCTCAATAAAGCATCAGTTTTGGTGGTGTGGACACCCAAAGCGTGCACAACTATCGGTGAATGCGCATGATGAAGCGGCATTGCGTGATCATGTGAAGAAACCGGCTCTAGAAGGGAAGAAACTGGCAAAGCTGCGCTCATGATAGACTAGACTTCATTTCAGATTAAGTCAAGACGCAGCCGACGTTACAAGATAATGGGACCAATCAAGCAGGGTCAGAAGAGCAAGACACTGGGCCTTTCTCTGTTAGCAATGATTGACCACGCAGAAAAACAAGGCGAACACAATGATTGTGCCCTTTTGACGTTTTCTGATTCGTCCCATCAGCTGGTAGCGTAGGCTGCGTCTGGTCTTAAGGTAAAGCGATGTTCTGAAAATTGGTCGAAGGACAAAGGATTGCCAACCATAGGTAAACTCGAACAGAGCCCAACCTCTGCACTGCGTCAATCGGGCCCTTCTTCTGTGGGTCTGGCACTTTTTTTGCGCGCGGATAGATGGCGCCAAAAAACAGAGACGCCTGCTTTGGAAACATTACCTACGAGCTCAATCGAATGGAGGGTAATTGCCCAAATGTCTTTCTTATGCCATGGTTCTTGATGAATTCTCTCTACCAACAAAAGGAGAGCGTAGCCGCGATATCTTAATTCCTAGAGGCGACGCAAATGCCCTGTGGTTGAGAGGAGCTTCCCGGAGCTTTGCAGACTTTCCCAGTATAAGAATGCAACCAAACGAGGCAATGAAATAGAACACCGATGTGTCTTGAATTTTTTTGTGTAAGAATACTGTTTTTACAACACAGTTGTAAAAACTAAGAAGAAGGCTTCGTTTTAGGGTGCTCTCGTACACGCACGATCAGGCACCCCACTTCGTGGAGGGGTCAGACAGCGAGCTCTAGTTTCTTGTTACCTGTATGTAAAGATGCATTCAATATCTCTCTCTTTGTCCATTTTTCTTTCTTTCGCGAGCACTCGTAGTATATTCGAGAAGTACTCTTATGCAAGGCACAGCGGAGGTGTTCTTGTTTTCTCAACGAGATGAGAAAGATGCACAGATTTTAATTCATTCGCCTTCCCTACACTCATACTTTTTAAAACAACACTAAAAAAAAAAAGGTTAAAACGAAAATTTCAAACAAAATTTATGGGGAATTGCTATGCAATATTGTTGGATACCTGAAAGGGTCTTGCATCAAAAACGTTTAGAGATAGTCTGAGTTTCCAGATGCTAGACGCCCACGTTTACAGCGCTCATCGACAGATGATATAACGCCTGGCATATGTATACATATTCCAGGCGTTCTATGATCTCTTGATAGTTGTTCCTAGAATGAAGCGATACCACCGCTAATCGGGCTGATAAACCTAACGATCTTCCAGAGCCTTCCATACTCCCGAGCTTCTTTCCCTCAGTGCGCACAGGTGGTCGACCTCCTCCACGCCTCTCTCATCCTTCCTTGCTTACCCCTTGGGTCACATGACCTCCCCATTAACCATTCAACGTCGAGCAGCCCACTCTCCCTCTCCCAACCGATAACGATGATAATCAGTTTCGAGCCGACGCGGCCACTCTTTTATCCAGCATTCACTTCAGTCAAGGCTTCACGAATTGCCCAGCACACTAGCCAAAGAACGTTTCACGTTAAAACAGCTTGGACTTCACTGAATCAAAAAGTTGCCCTCAGGTATGCACACTGCGGCGTAGGCGGTCGTCGTGTCTTTTTGTTGTTACGTCGTGAACGGGTTTTGCTAATTTTTCCGAAGTTTTCTTGAACGCTTCAAACATTCCAGCCGAAGACGCCGAGGAAGCTGTCAAGCACGGGGTCTCGGCCATCTTGGTTTCTAACCATGGTGGACGACAACTGGATGGCGTCCCGTCAACAGTATGTGTCAACCATACTCTTATATAAAAAAACAATTAGCTAGTAAATTTTGCATCCGATGGCAATAGGAAATGAATCTCTTAAATATATGAGTGAAACGTTTGCCGTTGCTGAAATGCGTCGGATGAAGTAAGATAAACAAGGTATGTTCATGACGAAAAGGGAGACGGTATGCAGGACAAAAAATACTCATAAAGCAAATTTAAAAAATCAGGAAAATAAAACATGAGGAACGCATGCGATGAGCTGCACGCGGTGGTCGTCGCTAAAGTCGTCGCCAAAGAACGTAACCCTATCAACTGCCCATGCAGTGTTGTACGTATTAAAAATAAAAATAAAAAAATGGTCACACGGCATTTTAACAAATACTGAGGTTAGTGATGCAAACTCATCTGATCAGGTATCCCTTATTAAGGGATAGGTGTGCGCGTTAAAACTTTATTTCTAAAAGGACGCCCCGTCCGCTAAGAAGAGGGTCTGATGGTCCTCGTCACTCTGCGATCTTGGCTGTTGACTGGACGTAAGCGACCAAGGAAAGCCGTAGAACTTAAGTGTATTCAGTGCGCAACCGAGACACGGATGCAAAATTTGCCCAAAATGTCGGTGGTAATAACATCGCAGCTCGTACAAGACTTTTCACCGCCTTCATTTATTTTCACCCTCTATGGGCTCACACTTGTGACCACACACGACGTGCGCTGTCCAGTTCTGCATGCTTTGGGTCGTGACAGAGTTCGACTATAGTCGGCGACAACATCATCTTTTCTTCGTCATAAGCACACCAGGCAGTAGCAATAAGAGCTTTTGTAAGCTCTTCACCGATGAACGCAAGCGGGAACATTTCTTCCTATCTGTCTTTTTGTAGCGAGGACCTCCCCTGATTCTCCACTTATCAATTCGGTCATTTTCAGCTGCGAGTGCATGCAAGAGAAATATACCCTTTTCAAAGCCCCATCAAGCAACATTGGCGGTAGCCAGTTCTTGAGCACGAAGCCCTCGACGGTGTTCGAGTCCTTGCCAAACGCTGCCGCAGCACTCGTGTCCAATCCATGCTCAGAGAACGTATAAAAGCAATGTGGGAATGGGATAACTGGCGCAACAGTGACTAGATGACGGGCGTTCCTGAAACAGAGGTCCACTATGAAGGGAAATCGCGATCGGAGGGTTGTCCTCGTGGATTCGGAGAGGATGAGGGACTGCACCCCGTGTCCCGTTTGGTGCGCAGATCGAAGCCCTCCCCGAAGTCGTGAGGGCGGTTCGGGGTCGTGTCGAGGTCTACGTGGACGGAGGCGTGCGTCGAGGTACGGACGTCGTCAAGGCGCTGGCCCTGGGAGCCAGGGCGGTCTTCGTCGGACGACCCGTCCTCTGGGGGCTGGCGTACAACGTAAGCTATGCTCTGACTCTATCTAAGATTCGAACGAAGTATGCTAGCTTTGTTTGAATATTTTTACGTCGTGTACAGGTATGTCAACTTCGTTTGAAAAAAAAAAAGACGTACCAGATAATCTAAGTGGCTCCTCAAGTTAAGTTGAAGCTGTACCGTCGTATACCTCTCGCCGAAAATAAAGGCGTACGATTTTTTTGCTTTTTGCACGATCTGACCCGGATAATGTTCGTGCGCCAAGTTCCACTTCTGCGCTATATCACTGATATCCGTGGGATTTATTAAATGCGTGTTCCTCCCGCACGGACGATATAGGATGGAGCCTGCGTGGAATATCGTCAGATTCGTGACACACATTGCAGGGTCAAGCCGGCGTGAGCAGGATGCTGGAAATACTAAGGGAGGAGTTGGATCGGGCACTCGCGCTGATGGGTGAGCCTGAACTTCATATCTTTCAAGTTGCATGGGAAGAAGTATAGGGCATGTCACAAGCGCATCTGACGTTTAAAAACGAGCCAAAAAAATCGGCGCCTGCGCATGGAAAGTTTCAAGGTTCGCCGAATATGTACTGTGCAGGTCGGTTTTACCATGTGAAAATTTAGGCGTAACTCTCTTCCTGTAAAAAAAAAAAAAAAAAAAAAAAAGCAAAAATCATTAGAGTAGCAACCTTACCAAAGTCAATGTCGAGCGCTAACGTTGTGCTACGCAGAGCACCGAATTAGTGACGCTATTCACGTGTAGCGCCATCTCCCGATAGATGCAGCGAGCAGATAATAGGGAGTTTTAGTAGATCGTTTTCAAAGGCCCGCTACCACTACGGGCGCGCGCTTCGGAGCATGCATCGAAGTGGCAGCGCTAGCTCCCGCTATGAACAGCGCGGCCCGAAAACACGATCTACTAAAACTCTCCAGTATAGTGCGTCTTCTTCTTCCTGCGCCTATCGGGGAATGACGTCACAAGGTAATATCGTCTGTGAACACGCCTGACGTTGACTTTGGAAAATTTGTTGCCCTTATTTTTAAAAGGAAGAGAACAAAGCTTTAAAATTTTAGACGCTAAAACTGACTTAGTACACAATCGGTGAAAGCTCGAACTTTCCATGTGCAGTGACCGATTTTTCTGGCTCCTTCTACAAGTCCCACTAGCTTGTCCCACTTACGGGCCATGCTAAGAAACTAATAGTGCTGAAGAGATTTTGAAAATACTTCTCACTCGTGTATATTAGTTCAACAAGACACTGATTTGAGTTTCTTTTTTTTAATAAATAGGACCCCTCGCCATTCGTTTTTCACCACTTTTCTGTCGTTTATTAATGCCTTTCCTCTTTGCTTTCCGCTGCACGCTTCCGTCGCCTTGTTTCTGCGGCAGCTGCCAAACAACGCTTACGCTCTTCCTCTGTCTCGGCCTGGGTCCCTAAACTCGTCAAACACAAATTTGGCGCCGAAGTTGACGGAGCGCACCGATCGGCCAATCACAATGATGACTTCGCGCTTTTTTCGCCGACGTCCAATCGGCGCGCTCCGCGAACTTTCTGCTCAAACTTTGTGTTTCACGAGTTTAGGGACCCCGACGTCACCAACGCGTGTCCTCGGCTTTCTTCCGTCGTCGCTCTTCAGTACGGTCAGTCATATCACTCGTGAAAAGAACCATATCCATCACCGGTGCGGCAACTGACCTGGCCAGTATTGCAAAACGGCGCAGCGCCTGCCCGTCCCTGGTTCGACGCCAGCTGTGCGACGCTCGTATTGGACTGAAGCGCTGATGTCAGCACACGTCAACCTCTCTTTCTCTCCCCGCCGCCGTGGTGAGACATTGAATCTGTAAACACGATACCTGCAGAAAGATATTAAGGTCTATACGTTATAAGTTATAGACTATTTCCATACTTTTTAAACTGATTTAAAAATTTGTTTTTCATGGTATATTTTATATTAGGTACCTAAAACGCATTTGTGTTCAGCATTCTAAGGGCCCATAGATTAGTTTACAGTATCTTATAGCGAAGATTTCTAAAGTAGTGGGGATTCTGTGCAATCAGCAAATGCTCAGTACTCATTACTGGTTAACAAACTGCATAACTTGTAATCGATTACTTTTAGAGTAATTTTGTAATAATTTGATTACATTTCTGGTAAAGTGATCGCGAGAGTAATCTTATTATTTTTGAATGTAATAAAATTTCTCGTAACTGGTATATTCCCCCTTCCGTTTCTTGACGTCCTTTATTCGTACAAAGTTCCTACCGTGGAATTCCCGGACCAAATCCCCGACCGCAGGATATTTTACCAAGATTGGTGGATTAAGAAAATAAGGAGTTTATAGTTCGTTGATTTTAATTCACAACTGGAGAACAATAAAGACCCGATTTCAAAGCTGCAGAAAACTCTGTCGTTTCGAAGATCCGAAGTAAATGGAGAAGTACCGGTTACTTTTTTTTCAAGTAATGGCCAACTATTTTTTTTTTGTCTCAAGTAATCGAGTGATCTAATTACGTAGTTTTTTAAGCAAGAATAATTGATAGACCATTTCCGAAATTCAGTCTGGCCACTTTGACCACTATCATCATCTGAAAAATGGGATATGTGCCGTACTAATGGCGGCCTTCTGTTTACTCATGAAGGAACAAGAGGAAGATACTTCTAAGGCTGTGGATTCGAGGCCTGTACATTCGAAACTTTAGCACGTTGCGAAGCAGGAATTGAATGAAAGAGCTGCGTAGGCGTTCATTTCTATAAATCGGGCTCAGTCAATCTGTTAGTAGCCGAGAACCCACTTGAAAGCTCCTTCATATATAGAACTTTATAGAGGCATCTATCTGAGATGGCGCTTCGTTCTGACTGGTTGCATCGACACTGAAAGAGATGATAGAGAACTAATTGTGCGCCGTTGACTTGCGAAAGTGACGGTGCGCGATAAAATACTGCGGGCTACAAGTTCATTGCCGCCATTCAATACGGCAAGAACTAAACCGCCATTTCAGCCGCCAGATGGCACTCAACTTCGGAAAGGGTCTATTGTACTCGATTACGTTTTTCGGGTAACGTGTACAAGGCTGGCTGTCAGTCACTCGAACTCTCAAACGTGATGAGGGCGGGGCTGCAATGAGAGAAAGACAGAACCAAGCTTGAAACGAATCACAGCGTACCATATACGCTGCCTGAACCCTGCTCATAGCATTTGCTTAAAGACCGACGTACAACCTCGGTTTTCTGCAGAGAAGATAATCGTCCTAGAGCTCCCCTCTCCTAAGTTGCGCAGGGAGACAAGTCGGTGCAAGGGCAATGTAAAACTGGCCAGTGAAAGAGAGGAAGCACGGAAATATGACTGTAAAAGCATTAGCATAAAATTGCAATTTAAGTCGATTTTTTTTTAAAGCAGTTTCGTGTTATTAGCGTAGGCTGTCGAACAAAACATGCGCCAATGTTTCACTTTCCAGAAAATCGATTGGCCGCGCATGAGCAGTGGTGAGGGCGAACAGGTCATTGTTTATGTGTTTAATGATAATAAAAATGAGTTTCATATGATCCTCTAAGGCCGCGGTCACACTGAAAGTACATCCAACAAAAGACATTCTGAAGACACTGTTTGAGGCCTTCCTTGTGTGACGTCACATTAGTCATACAAACACTGTATGCAGAAGCTTGAGGCGTGCCTGCAGAAGATGACGTCATCATGTGTGCAGCTAACGCCGTGTCTTTTGCATGTTGTATATGAGCCTGCGTGGCTACGGCTTAGGTCTATCAACTTTTTTTTTTTTTTTATTGTGCCGCGCAGGCTGTTCTTCCGTCGATCAACTCCGGCCCGAGATGGTTGTCCACCAACAGTACTACTCCGATCTCCTGAAAAGACCGCAGATGCATCCGTGACGGTGCTGATAGAGAAGAAGTGAAAGCTCGGGGCTCGAAATATTTGTGTCGTTGAAAGAGAATAATAATAATAAAAAAAAATCTGGAACTCAGGTTTTTGTTGGATCTCCTCTTCTTCCATTTTCGAACGTCAGCACAGAATGCACACAAAGAAAAAAATCTTTCTTTTCGTACCCCGAGAAACGTTGCAATACGGCGGAACAGACAAAAACGTCGCGAAACGTGCACTTGTTTAGCTGTATAGTCTTCGAGAGCTTAAGAAACATGGGAGTGGCTTATTGTGTCTGGTGTTCAATGATTGGTTGTTTTGGCGTAAATATCGGCTAATGTCGCAACTTCATTGGCTGCGGTGCAATAAGAGGATCGTGACTCGCCACGCCCTGCGTTCCTTAAGCTGTCAATGATAATTGATAGACCTGGTTTGACGTAAATAAACATTTCATAAACTATGATCTTACAGCTTCATTTTGTCTCGTTTTCAGAGGTGCCAAAAGATTGAGTGGTATTGAATTGGTATATCCACATGTTCTGCAGTAGCCTAGTTTATTCTAGAAAGCCTGTCAAATCGCGAAAGAACGTGACAGCTCTAAAGGGGAAAGGATATCAGGGAAGAGGGCGCTCTCCGGGGGCCTGTCAGGCAGCACCAAAGAAAGCCCTAGCGGTGAAATCCGGAAACACGAAGGACGCACACTCCTTTTTCCTTTGTTTCTTTCGGGAAATGACACTTAATAGAAAGGGAGAACCAAAAAAGTGAGACCACATTCGTATCCGCTCCCCATTTTTTTCATTTTGTAGCGCCGTGACCGTTGTTGATCTCAGCCGTGTAATCGGCCGCTACCGCTCAAAAGAACGCCCTGGCATTAGCACCCACCACAGATTCGCGGGTAAAGTGGGCGTATGGTTGTCCCATGAAATGTTCCCGAAGAACTCGCTGCTCTAGCGGAGAGCAATAAGTTGAGGCGGTGGACGTCCATTCGAAGTTGGTTGGTTTCGCAGCAGACAACAATCAGTTCCTCGGCTCTGTTACACACACGCTCCCGTGACGTGGTGCCACGTATTTCGCTCAGACGCTCTTATTGGGTCGAAAGGGCCGTAGCCTCCACAGTTCACTGAGTTATCGTGAAACGGTAGCAGAGTTGCTCATTCAGCTTCGGCAGGTGGCCGTAGCGCCGGCTTTCCTGCACAGCCCTGGATGCTTTGCTCATCACGTGACTGAAATCGGGCGATTAGCGGCGTTGCGGCGCATGGAAAACAAAAAAAGGAGGAGAAGGAGGCGGAAGCAGGGGAACATATGGCGGGGCGCGTGCAACGTCGGCAGAGCGACCGTAGCGGTTGCGTTTTTACACGGCACTGGATGCTTTGCTCCTCACGTGATCGATCTCGGTGAATAAGGGCGTAGCGGCTTGGAGAAACCAAATGCGCAACTCTACTCTATCCCTTCGGGGGAGATTATTGAGTAACTCTAGGGCAGTGTTCCAAATCTTACCCAAGTAACCTGTCTCCTACATCAGCAGGTAATACTACTTGACATCGCGACTAAACGATACTACTCGGATTGGCTTCATCTTGGGCTAGAGCACAAAGAAAACATCGCAGCGATGGCAGAAAATAGAAGACAATCTCTTTTGATGGTGGAGAAAACACTCGAAGAGACGATAACATTAACCGCTGTGAAGTTTTTCTTTGACACTGATGATGCTGTGTTTTCTGAGGTGGCTCCATCAAGTCCTTTTGTTCGCCTTCCTTTTGGCCTGTACATTGAGATGAAAATCACTTATTCCTTTTAGTTAGAAATCCAAAATTTGTTTTTATTAATCAGCGTGATCGCTTTAAGTCTAGTCCAGGCGCCCTAAACGCAAACGTTCCAGGCGTCGTAATTTGCACCGATTACGTTTGGTGGAAATCGCTTCCACACAGCGTAGCGGCACAGCGCAGGGGGATTTCTTAACAGTGACAAGTAACTTACAATTGCTTTTACCAGACAAGATCACAGAGAGAACTTCCAAACCGCTATATATTTATGGTGGAGGGAGCTGGGGTGGGGTCGTTGACTGGTCAGTTACATAAAAGCTTCGAAGCCTTCACTGCTTTACAGGCGCACACACTCCGGAAAAAAATTAAACAAAAAGCTTCACATCATTTATTGCATTCAAATATTTTCAGCCTTGAACCTACAAATACGAGTTTTCTCCAACGCCGAGGTCGAGGATGCGTAGAAGCTCCTGGTTACGCTCGCACTCTGATAAATGGTGCATGGTCCGGAAGTGGTGCACAGTCAAGTCCTGCTTTGAAACAGCGAATCGAAATAACCACACATATATGACTGCACCTCAACCTCTGACCTTTCGAACGTCTGCCGCCAAAGCCAACGGAGCAAACGAGCTTTGACGGCAGTGGGCGCAGCAAGCAGACGACGAGGAGAAGGCGAACAGATCACGTGACATATTTACTCGATTTGATCCGACGTTACCCCCCGATCGAGGAGGGTAGCGTGTGTAATTACTCTTGAGTAAACAACCCGCTTCTGGAACGCGAGTTCTGACGTCATAGAGTAAGCGCGAGAAGTTTTGAAACGCCACGGGTCGAAATCTTTACTCCGAATTCGGATCGAGTAAATTTTGGAACACAGCCTAGGTGGTGTGGCGCGACGCCAAATGTTCTGGCGTCACCACCCAAAAATAAGAGACGCGTGCCCTAGCGGTGGGAGCATAAATCTTGCACTTTCCCTTGTTTTGCGGAGTTGAATCTAACCGATTTTTGACCTCCAAAGGTGTTTTTCCGTTCTTCAGCACCACACAGAAAGAAAAGCCCAGCCACCGTGCCCTATGTAGGGCGAGGCCCAATCAGGTGAGGTTGTACTACCCAAAATGGAGCGCCACAGTTTGTCAGACAAACCCAGCAGGCGGACAACACATGAAAAGTGATCTTCACAGCTTTCCCGGCTCTTTTGATGCAGCTTTTCGATTTTCGACCTCCAAAGGTGTTTTTCCGTTCTTCAGCACCACACAGAAAGAAAAGCCCAGCCACCGTGCCTTATGTAGGGCGAGGCCCAATCAGGTGAGCTTGCACTACCCAAAATGGAGCGCCACAGTTTGTCAGACAAACCCAGCAGGCGGACAACACATGAAAAGTGATCTTCAGAGCTTTCCCGGCTCTTTTGATGCAGCTACAGACTCACTGTTTTAACGGGAAGGCAAGTTTTAGTCTGATTTCTTACAAAACAACCCAGGAATGCCCGTGCCGCGTGGGGACTGCCGCCCACACCTCCAGAGCAGAAGTGCACCCGAAGCACAACTACCGTTTCGTTACGCAACTCCTTGCCCCTATTCCGCCAAACCAAAAGATTTAGACTACGGGAACGCTGCCATTGATTCCATCGGCTCGAAACGCGGGCGCAAAACGAGGAAGCTTACGGCAGAATCACCTTAAGAGAGAGCACAGTCTGCGAGTGCATGCAAGAGAACGGTCGGAGTTGCGCCACCGCGCCGCCAGGGACATTGGCAGATATATGCATCATAAGCAAACTTGTACGCGGTTCAACTATTCTACTCAAGTTACTCTAGTTTAAGTACTTTTCACGCTAGTTTAGTAACTTTCAATTACATTTTTATTTCGGTAATCAGTAGTTTACTTTAATTACTTTTTCTGAGTAACTTCTACTCAAATCACAGATTACTTTCGAATTTTAGTGGTAGGAATGCTTGTCAGCACAAATTGCTGCACAAAAAGAAATAAGATGTTGAAAGATCAGCTGATATTTGCAATGAGGGGGAAGCATGCGGCATAGGCTGGAAGGGGTGGGGGGGGGGGGGGGGGGGGGCACTGCGGCGGTTAGCGGAAGGACACGTCGCCAGTGAGGCCGAGTAACTGCAGGATTAGCGTCGAAGACTGGCGTTTCTTTGAGCCCCGAAGCTCACGGGGACTTGATTCATTTGAAGAAAGGTCTGGTCCCGGCTTCTCCTCAACGCAGGAACTCTCGCCCACTACTGGAGGTGTACCTACTGCATCCTCACTCAATGGAGACAACAAAATGCAGCATCCACTCTGAAGCTCATCTGGTGCGTCGGATGTTTGTATTGTACTCGAAGAATCACGTGATCAAGGACAATGCAAAAATGACCTCTCTCTCTTCGCGTTGCCTTTCCTGTCAACAAATCCGAAAGTGCTAAGCCTAGTTAAAATGAAACATTCGCAGTACATCATTGACCAAAAAAACAAAAAAAGTACAAAACAATTCGGCACGCAGAAGCAGAACCAGCTATTAAAGCATTTCTGTGAAAACACAAGCTTCTTTTCATTTGGCCAGCAGAATTTCGCTAACGGATCGAAATTTATGTACTTTGTTGTTACCATAAAAAAAATATAAAAGTAACTTCAAAAGTAATTCGCAACTTTTTTACGGTAGGTATTAATTTACTCGATTGGTTGCCATTTGAATAATTTCTACTCTACTCAAATCTATTTCGAGGTCAATAATCAGTAACTTAATTACTTTTTTGTGTAACTTGTATATGCCCGATAATAAATAAGTCCAGAGACGAGGCAGATTGCATTAGTGACCTTCCTAACACGGCGGCTTTCATAAACTGGCGGATCCGCGGGTTCCTCAGATTAAATCCAATTTATCGACGGATTTAACGCTTTTTTTTTATAAAACAAATTTAGCACAATTATAGTGGCATCTAATGGGTTTCAGCAACATAGTTATCGCAGATTTTATTTTTTGCGTGTCTTAACTCATTAAAAGCACCCTGCGGGTGCGTATATATCCCATCTCAAAAATAGAGGGCTTTAGAATAGGGGGCCCAACGCTTTGCGTCCTCCGAAGAGCCTGGGGCGTCGCTATGCGCAGGCGCAAAAGCTCTGCGCATGCGTAGTGCGACATCACCTCGGGAGACGCAAAGCATTGGGGCACCGGCTGTACTCTTAAACTCTATATTTTCCGCAGGCGCTGGTGGCTTTCGTACTGCTCTAAAGGAGGAAAAAGGGAAGGGGGTGTCGCCGAACGGCATTTGGGTAATTTAGGGGTTCCGGGCCTGAAAAGTTTCCGCAACTTTCTGGTCTACGTACAGTATGGACAAAATCACGTGAGCCTAGCTCAGTTTTCAACGAGAGGAACACATATCAGCCGCTGCCTAAAACGGCTATTTTCTATTGGAAGCTCCCGAAGATCGGAATAACTTTTTAATCAGATGGCGTCACGCTTTGAAAGATTAGGGAGTTTTCGTAAGCCGCTTTCCTCCTTGTGCTAAGCTATCCGCAACGAAGAGACTGGTACTGCGCCTACAGCCTTGACTCAAGAAACCCGAATCTCGTAGCGGGTTGCGGATCGCGCTGCGGGACGGCGGAAACGATCTACGAAAACTCCCTAACGTCATCTCATCCCAAACACTACCGCTACGTTCGGCCGGAGGATACGGCAATGTGTACAGGCCAACGCGCTTTTTCCAGCCAAACCCCCCGGAGCTGTGGCAAAGGCGCAGTTCCCACACGAGGTGGGACCTGTACCACTTGATGTGGGTGCCAGAGTGTGCAAGCACATTATGAATGAATGAATGAATGTTTATTTTTCCGTAATCAACCGAAATGGAGACAGGGACTAAAGGCTCAAAGCCTGACAAAGGTCTCTGTCCCCAAAGCAGCGCTTTCCAGCAGCACACAGTTTACAAAGTTAACGCTTAGTATTAAACATTATATTCATTTTTTGAATGTACTAGAAAAACAACTAGTTATTACATACAAATTCAAATAATAAGGGGTTATCACTGCCCACCATGAGTGTCCTGATATCCCTTTTAAATTTACTAAAATTGCTATTAAAATTTATGTGGTCTTTAATGTTATTCAGAGCTTTACTGACTTGATAATCCATTGTTTGTGTTCCATAATTTGTACGCGTCTAAGGGGGCCGCCTATATGTGTGTCAAAGAGGGTATGCATGCGTTACGTCACTTAAATCCGTCACATATAGTTTCTGTCTCTGAATCAGTTGTAATAATTTAAAATAATAAATCTGATTGACCTTAAGAATGCCATATTTTTTAAAAAGTGGTGCAGTGTGCAAGTCTTGTATTTTATCCTTATAATTTTCAAGTAAGCGCAACGTTTTTTTCTGCAGTGTGAGCAACAAGTTATAGTTTGTGGTCGATGTCGTGCCCCACACTGGAAGACAATAACAGAGCCTAGAGTAAAAGAGCGAATAATATAAGTTTTTCTTTAGCCATGTTAGTATAAGGTTCCCTATTTTATATAGACATCCAACCGACCGTGAAAGCTCGGAACTTAATTTATTCACGACTGTGTTCCAATTTAGCTCTTGATTAAACCAAACTCTCAAAAATTTTTGTTCGTGAACTTGTTCTATAATTTCATCTTTAAAATGTATAACTACGTTGATACTGTCGCGTTTGTTTTTAGGTGCAAATAGTATATACTTCGTTTTTTTCGTATTTAAATCTAGCTTGTTTGCTTGAAGCCATGTAGCTAGGTCGGCAAGATAGCTATTTGTCAATAGTTCTAACTGGGCTTTGGATGAGTCTGCAAAAAATACGCTGGTGTCATCCGCATACATAATAAGCTCATGAGATCCCGTGATTGCTGTAATATCGTTTATATGTAGAAGAAAAAGAAGGGAACCTAAGATCGAACCTTGTGGGACTCCGCATTTGATTGCCATTGTACTTGAGACAATGTTATTAATTTTAACAAATTGAAATCGATTTTCAAGATAATTTTTATGACAGCCAAAGCTATTCCACGTATTCCATATGTATGTAGTTTTCTGACCAGTATGTCGTGTTGTATAGTGCCAAACGCTTTACTTAGGTCTAAAAAAATTCCCAGCGTATTTAGTTTATTCTCAATATTGTATATTATTTTGTCCTTTGCCTCTACGAGTGCTTGCTCCGTGGATTTACCTTTCTGAAATCCATATTGTGATTTGTTAATCACGTGATGCTTAGATAGAAATTGGTCTATTCTGCTTTGTATAACGCCCTCAAATAATCTGGAGAATATAGGCAAGACCGAAATTGGCCGAAAATTTTGTAAGTATTCTCCGCCCCCTTTGTAGACAGGTGTAACTTTAGCGATTTTAAGTTGCTCAGGAAATATACCAGTTTCTAACATACAATTTATGATGTGCGATAATACGTTGCTAATATCTTGGGAAACCTATTTAATATTAACTGGTTTAATGTCGTCGATGCCAGCAGCTACATTATTTCTTATTTTTGTTATTAGTGGTTCTATTTCATGTGGGGTGACTGGTGATAACATTATCGAGTTTGTTAAAGACGTCGTGCTAGGTGTGTCGTAATATGCTTGCGTATCTGCAGTACACTCGCCAACTTTTACAAAATGCTCGTTCACTGCGTTAGATAAGTCCAAACAAAGGTTTGGATCCGATCCCGAGCCCGACGAGGGACAGCTGGAACGCGGCCCTCCACTGGAGCGATCCGGGAAGCCAACACTGGTTAGTATAGAGAGCGACGCTGATGCAAGCCGGGATTGAAGCGCCGGACTAGGGGCACCCAGCCAGAACTGATTCCTCGATCAAGATCACCTATTTCTTTCTAGTCCCCCTATCCCCTTCTTTTTTTAAGATAAAAAATGTTTTTACCAACTACAACAACAACAACAACATGAGGCCTGGGTACTGCAAGTCAGGGTTGGGCAGTGTCGCGATACAAATGTATAGCGATAGCATTTTAGAACTACATTTCGTATCTGCATTTCTGTATCGTAATACTTTTTTTTTTTTCACCAGCATCTGTATTCCTGTCTCGAAATACATATGGAATGTTTCTTTCTATTGCGATAGAATCAGGACGAAATGTATTTCGTTACATTTCTTGAGAAATACTTACCCCCCCCCCAAAAAACAAAAAAAAAAAAACAAAAAAAAAGAAACATATAAAACCAAACGCTTTTTTTATTTTTTTTTTACTTTTGAGGGCACCAGGGTCAAGGAGATGCCGGGGCATTGTTACTATGCTGACCAAGGTTCCTTCCGGTTCTCCAAACTATTTTTCTATGCGTCCTCTTCTCTCTTCTGAAAAGTGCTGCGTAGTTGGGGATTTGAACCAGGTGGCGTGCCAGGAGTGTAGTCAGTAAGGGCCTTAGTAGTCAGAGCATCTTCTGCCGCAGGTCCTTAGCTAGGAATTTCTTGAGTCATTGATTGCTGGCATCCAATGCCCACTGCTAACCGTCTCTCCTGCCTTAGCGTACACATTACACCCAGCTGGCAAAGCTGAGTCACAGTCCGTTGCTGCACGAGCCTGCCGGTGGTTGATTTGAAATAGCAGCATCACTCACGCAGTGAAGTTCAACACATATTCGAATGCGTCTGCAGCTGCGCCCATAATATTGCACAGCTTAAGGGTACGTCATCAGCCGATGTGAACGTGACCCGTTGCTCTGGTGATCCGAAACCCAGGAAGGAGGCCACACGTGGCCTCGCTGTGCCGACCCAGACTTCATATACTTGCGACTCGTCTCGAACGCGCGGTAGGGCTCGCACCTGTGCCGGCAATATCAGGTCGCAATCCACGGGGTCTCTGTTTGGATGATGCTAGGCGAAACTTCAGGACTGCAATTCATGCGTCGGTGGCGGATGGTCAGCAGGAAGGACCTTCACAACAGGGATGCCACCGTATAGTTTTCTCAACCATAATGGAAGATAAGACATGTGTTCCAGGATGCTTCAGGTGGTTCACTATTCTCAAAAATGCCAAATGACACTGCCTGCACAATCTTCAACGAGGTTACCTACAACGAAAGTACGTACTGTTCTTTCATACAGCAGCGCGGTAAAGTTTCATGATCAAGGCCACACCTACAAGTAAAGAATACTAGTTCAGTCCACCGGTGACTTCACGTGATCAATGTTGACAGGGGAGTCCTTATTGGACAGGGGCGTGGTGACGTTTTGATGGGATTTAGGGTGACATTGAATTTATTTCGAGGTCGAAGTCGTTTCGCATCTTTCGTCAGACAGACAGGATGTCAGGGAAGGGACCGCGGTCAGTCCTTGATCATTGATGGAATGTTTTTTGAGCTCATTGAAGACTCCTCTTCGTCCGAAACCACTACCTTCAAGGCAAAGTGCCAAGCCTACGGGAAAGTAATTTCGTGATCAAAATTTTCCACTTAAAACTTTAAGCTTCATCTCAGTTGGCGTCTCAAACAAATTTGAAAAATGTATTGCAGTATCAGTATTTCTGTATTTGTAGCAAGGCATGTTGTTGGTGGTACAAACTGTTTGGAGGGAAGAGCGCAAAAAGGACGTAGGACGAGGTCGAAGAAACACACAGACAGGGCGCCGTCTGTGTGTTTCTGCCCTCCCTAAAATCCATTCCTGTATTTGTATATCCAAAGACTTTTTGCCTCTATTCAAAATGTATGTCCGATAGGTATCGCGCTACATTTTTACAGATATATTTTAGTATCAGTATTTTAGCTACTATTTTAATGTATCCCAGTATTTGTAGTTCCAAATGCATTTTTAAGAATTTCTGGCTAACCCTGCTGGCGAGTGCAGAGATACCAGACTCGCGAGGAGCATCTGCGCCACCAGGGCGGTGAACAGGAGGCGCTTCGGTCGGTTGCTAGTCAGCGCGGCTGGTAGCCAAAATGGGCAACTTTGGGAAGGTCTAACCACCGAACGATTGCTCGCGAGCTTTGCGTCGGAGTTCGGCAGGGCACACGGACTTTCGTGCTCGAGATCGGATTGACGACCATGAAAGTTTGTTTTTGAATATATCATTGGGGTGGGGTTTCACTGTTTTACTTTGAACTCTTTATAGGCCTCCAAATGCGGCCGACTAGTTCCTTGATAACTTATACGATCATCTTCTAGCCCAGCATCCGCGCAATGTTATTGTAACAGGCGATTTTAATTTGTCCGCTATCGATTGGAATCAACTGGCCTATGAAAATTCCAATTGCAGTGATAGAATCTTAGACATTATGCTGGCTTTAAACCTTGATCATATTGTTTGTGAGCACACTCGTGAAAATGCTCTTTTGGATCTCTTTTTTGTTAGTCAAATGTTTTTCACTGGAGTGCTTAGTGTTGAACCTAGTATCTCGGATCATTGTTTGTTGTCTTTTTGTTGGACTGCTAGACACGTGGGAAGTACGCGGAATCGTTCTCTTGTGAATGTTAAAGGCTATGAACGAGCTAACACTGTCGACATAATCGATTAGCTCGATGATGAGTTAAATATTAACTCCGAGCAAAGCGTTTGGGGCTTGTGGAAATGTTTTAAGGAAGCTATAAAGTTTTCCATCGAACACTTTGTCCCTTCGAGGAAGGTACGTAATAAATGCCAAACCCCTGGATAAGCCGAGAAATTATTCAGATTAAGCGAAAAATAAAGCGGCGTAGAAGACAACATAACACTGCGTCAGAGTACTTCCAGGAACTTCAAAAACAACTCGTGGCTGAGGTAAATTTAGCAAAAACACGCTATATTAATATTACGCTTCCTGAGTTCATTAAAAGCGACCCACAGACATTTTGGCGTTATCTGGAATCAAATGAAGAAGTGTTAACAAATATTAAAGTGGATGAGAACTTTGTGACCGAGGGTAAGGAAATAGCGAAACTTTTTAACCAATATTTCCAAAGTGTATTTATTCCAAAAGATGACAACGGGACACCAGCCCCTCCTATAAATTCTCTCGAGGTTCCTGTAATTTCAGTCAAAGGTATCTTGTCAATGTTGCGTAAACTGAAAGTAAAAAAGAGTTCTGGTCCAGACGGTCTACCCGATGCATTTTTAAAACGTTATGCATTGCATATAGCTTAATTTTTTACTAAGATTTTTCAAGTTTCCTTACTTACCGGAATAGTGCCAGATGACTGGAATAGAGCTCGGGTTGTACCGATTCACAAGAAAGGGGATAAGTTATTGGTGTCTAATTATAAGCCAATATCAATTACTTGTAGTTGCTGCAAGTTATTGGAACACGCCGTGGCCGGTTATACGAAAAGCTTCTTATCTGAAAAGCGTATCTTATCGCCTAAGCAGCATGGATTCAGGAGGGGAATGTTCACCTTCACGCAACTCGTTACGTCTGCTCATGAATTTCTCGCGATACTCGAATGATTCAGGGAAATTGGATGTTCTTTTTTTAGACGTCTGTAAGGCCTTTGATAAGGTGCCGCATGCAAAACTGATTTATAAGCTCGAACGCATAGGACTTCATTATTCTTTGGATAAGTGCATGCCTACCTAAGAAATAGATCCCAATTCGTTGATGTTAACGGCCATGTTTCAAATGTTCTATCTGTCACTTCCGGCGTGCCCCAAGGAAGTGTGTTGGTATCATTACTATTTGTTATTTATATAAATGATCTAACCAAAGTGTTTTCTTTGTTTGTTTCCATAAGATTGTTTGTGGATGATTGTATTGTTTTTAGAGACATCAACACTGCTGACGACCATCCTGCACTTCAAGAATCTATCATCGAAATAGAGCACTGCTGTGAAGCTTGGGATATGGATTTGAATATTGAAAAAAAAAGCTGTGCTTCTAAAAATTACACGAAAAAAAACATATAAGCTCATTTGAGTATCACCTTCACAACATTGCCATTCCTGAGGTCACCAGCTATAAATATTTAGGTGTTACTATTACTAATCGTTTAATTTGGTCTACACACATCTCAAATATTTCCTCTAAAGCTTTCGCTAAATTGTGTTTTCTAAGGCGAAAGGCGAAAGCTCAAACACATTCCCAGTAGTGTTAAGCTCCTCGCATGCAATACGTTCATCAGGTCAAAACTCGAATATGCATCAGTCATTTGGGATCCCCACAAAAAAAAGAGATATCCACCAGCTTGAACTTGTACCAAGAACGGCAGTTAGGTTTATATTTAGTAAATACAATAGATTGGACTCGTCTACGGAACTTATGAGGGATAACCAAATACCACCTCTCGATACACGTCGGAAAATGAGTCGTATTTTATTTCTTTACAACATCCTGACATCCAAAGTAAGCTTAAGTCAACGAGGTAGAGGGCGTTAGAGTGATAAACTAGTATACCGTTCATCAGGCAAAAGTGACCCCCAATTTGCCGCCGCCATATTGTACCATTTTGACCACTAGACACGTGACCAGGCCAAATCTGTGACGTAACTAGACCAAATCTCTGGCGTCAACGATAAGATAGCAGCGCCCAGTGCGTGTCGGAAGCGTTGCGGGCGTTGATCGGAATGTGTGGATTTCGTGTGCGGAATTCGGTTTTTCAGGGTTTTGTGTGCTCTCCCGCGTAGGAATAACGTGAAGTACGAGGGAATGAGGCTTTTCATTTTTTTATTTAATTCAGGGTAAGCCAGATTCGGTCCCGTGCTTCTCGTACGGGCTCGGATCTCTACCGACCGGTGCTGCTTCGGACATCGCTCGGTCGTTCGAGTTTAATTCAAATATCCGCAATCGTTAACGACGGGAGCTCCTCGATAATCGCTGTGTCTAAGGATACGTCGAACGCATCCGGAACGAGGAGTCTAAAGGTATGTAGGACGTAACCAGAACGCGGAGTTCTAACGGTACGGCGGACGTGCCTGGGCAATTTTCTTAGCTCGACGGTCAAGATTCGCATTTGAGGCACAGAGGGAAGTGTTAAAATCTCCGAACTGCTCTGTGCTGAGCTAACTACGGACCACGTCCCTACGTGATCCGTAGCGACGTGAAAAAGACCGACGGCGGTCACTCCGGGCGGAAGGCGGCTCCCGCCTGCCGGGTGCCTTCTGTGAAGGGGCGACAGTCGTGTAAGCAGTACTGTACCAGCTACTCTTATAGTTATGTTGTTTTCGAGCAGGTTCCCGATCACTAAACCCGGAAAACGCGTGCCTAACTTTCAAAAGGTGTCTGCCAACCTGGAAAACCTTGAACTCCCAGGGAATTTCGGATCAACTGGGAAAGTCAGGGAATCATTCAAAAAGTGGGCTAAATAAGGGAAGACGACTAGTGAAAGCGGCATGGCGGTTGCTCGTCGGCACAGCCATGCTGAATGACATTGTCGAAATATCATCCTTCGACTCAAAAACACAAGGAATTTGATCAAAATAGTCAGGGAAAAACTTGGAAAAGTCGGGGAATTTGAAATCAGTAATTTGCTAGACACAATGATTGATTTTCTTGACACTCCACGCGTTTTTACACACGACAGGCGCACGCCAGTGTATCACACGGCGGCCAGACCAAGCGGCTGCCAGCCACTTATGCAAGGTCGATAAGACGCAAGCGTGGAACGCTTTCGGACTGCTGCAAATACACCAGCGGGAGCGTCCGGCCGCAGTCCGACTGCCTACGCTAGGACACCCGACACAGACTCCACGTCCTGGGTACGTCTGACGTATCTTTAGATTTTGCATCCCAGGCACGTCAGCCATATCTTTAGACACAGCGCCTGATAATAGTAGTGAATAGGGTCAGGTTCAGTGCGCAAGTCACTTTATTACACTCGGAGAGCAGAATTCCATTCCCGTTTCGCAGGTAGTTCCACAGCTAGGCTTGCACTTGAAGACTGTGTTGCACTCTTTCATAAAGCAAGCTTTGCGGGACCCCTCCGCCTTTGTGCACCCATTCGCAGGTCGTGTCGCCTTTGCTCACGTAACTCCCGCAGGTCTAGCGAGTTCCCGAGCCGCTGTAGCCCCGGCGTCGCTCGGTCCAGACGAGAAGAGGCTCACGTTGGTCGTCCAGCAGCACACTGAAGGGAAGCAAAGCTCGCAGCCTCCTTGGTGCACGCAAGACGAGGCTGACCAGAGCTCCAAGCTCTTCTGACGCACATGTGCACTCCTATGAGACAGGTGTCACACCCCGATTCCTAGAGATGTGGTCGCACTGGCAGTCTTGTTGGTCCTTGGGGGCCGTCCAGGAGTGCCAGAAAGCAGAATTCCATCCTTCTTGCGCAGGTAGTTCCCCAGCTAGTCACTTCCTTGAAGACGACGTCGCACTCTCTCTGGAAGCAAGCTTTGGGGGCTCTTGTGCGCCCATTCGCAGGTTGTGTCGCCTTTGCTCACGTAACTCCCGCAGGTCCAGCGAGTTGCCGAGCCGCTGTAGCCCCGGCGTCGCTCGGTCCAAACGAGAAGAGGCTCATATTGGTCGTCCGGTAGCACACTGGAGGGACGCAAAGCTCGCAGCCTCCTTGGTGCACGCAAGACGAGGCTGAGGAGAGCTCCAAGCTCTTCTTACGCACATGTGCACTCCTATGAGACAGGTGTCACACCCCGATTCCTAGAGATGTGGTCGCACTGGCTTGTTGGTCCTTGGGGGCCGTCGAGGAGTGCCAGAAAGCAGAATTCCATCCTTCTTGCGCAGGTAGTTCCCCAGCTAGTCACTTCCTTGAAGCCGACGTCGCACTCTCTCTGGGCGGAAGCTTCGGGAGGCTCTTGTGCACCCATTCACAGGTCGTGTCGCCTTTGCTCACGTAACTCCCGCAGGTCCAGCGAGTTGCCGAGCCGCTGTAGCCCCGGCGTCGCTCGGTCCAAACGAGAAGAGGCTCATATTGGTCGTCCGGTAGCACACTGGAGGGACGCAAAGCTCGCAGCCTCCTTGGTGCACGCAAGACGAGGCTGAGCAGAGCTCCAAGCTCTTCTGACGCACATGTGCACTCCTATGAGACAGGTGTCACACCCCGATTCCTAGAGATGTGGTCGCACTGGCTTGTTGGTCCTTGGGGGCCGTCGAGGAGTGCCAGAAAGCAGAATTCCATCCTTCTTGCGCAGGTAGTTCCCCAGCTAGTCACTTCCTTGAAGCCGACGTCGCACTCTCTCTGGGCGGAAGCTTCGGGAGGCTCTTGTGCACCCATTCACAGGTCGTGTCGCCTTTGCTCACGTAACTCCCGCAGGTCCAGCGAGTTGCCGAGCCGCTGTAGCCCCGGCGTCGCTCGGTCCAAACGAGAAGAGGCTCATGTTGGTCGTCCGGCAGCACACTGGAGGGACGCAAAGCTCGCAGCCTCCTTGGTGCACGCAAGACGAGGCTGAGCAGAGCTCCAAGCTCTTCTGACGCACATGTGCACTCCTATGAGACAGGTGTCACACCCCGATTCCTAGAGATGTGGTCGCACTGGCAGTCTTGTCGGTCCTTGGGGGCCGTCGAGGAGTGCCAGAAAGCAGAATTCCATCCTTGTTGCGCAGGTAGTTCCCCAGCTAGTCACTTCCTTGAAGCCGACGTCGCACTTTCTCTGGGCGGAAGCTTCGGGAGGCTCTTGTGCACCCTTTCACAGGTCGTGTCGCCTTTGCTCACGTAACTCCCGCAGGTCCAGCGAGTTGCCGAGCCGCTGTAGCCCCGGCGTCGCTCGGTCCAAACGAGAAGAGGCTCATGTTGGTCGTCCGGCAGCACACTGGAGGGACGCAAAGCTCGCAGCCTCCTTGGTGCACGCAAGACGAGGCTGAGCAGAGCTCCAAGCTCTTCTGACGCACATGTGCACTCCTATGAGACAGGTGTCACACCCCGATTCCTAGAGATGTGGTCGCACTGGCAGTCTTGTCGGTCCTTGGGGGCCGTCGAGGAGTGCCAGAAAGCAGAATTCCATCCTTCTTGCGCAGGTAGTTCCCCAGCTATTCACTTCCTTGAAGCCGACGTCGCACTTTCTCTGGGCGGAAGCTTCGGGAGGCTCTTGTGCACCCTTTCACAGGTCGTGTCGCCTTTGCTCACGTAACTCCCGCAGGTCCAGCGAGTTGCCCAGCCGCTGTAGCCCCGGCGTCGCTCGGTCCAAACGAGAAGAGGCTCATATTGGTCGTCCGGTAGCACACTGGAGGGACGCAAAGCTCGCAGCCTCCTTGGTGCACGCAAGACGAGGCTGAGCACAGCTCCAAGCTCTTCTGACGCACATGTGCACTCCTATGAGACAGGTGTCACACCCCGATTCCTAGAGATGTGGTCGCACTGGCAGTCTTGTCGGTCCTTGGGGGCCGTCGAGGAGTGCCAGAAAGCAGAATTCCATCCTTCTTGCGCAGGTAGTTCCCCAGCTAGTCACTTCCTTGAAGCCGACGTCGCACTTTCTCTGGGCGGAAGCTTCGGGAGGCTCTTGTGCACCCATTCACAGGTCGTGTCGCCTTTGCTCACGTAACTCCCGCAGGTCCAGCGAGTTGCCGAGCCGCTGTAGCCCCGGCGTCGCTCGGTCCAAACGAGAAGAGGCTCATGTTGGTCGTCCGGCAGCACACTGGAGGGACGCAAAGCTCGGAGCCTCCTTGGTGCACGCAAGACGAGGCTGAGCAGAGCTCCAAGCTCTTCTGACGCACATGTGCACTCCTATGAGACAGGTGTCACACCCCGATTCCTAGAGATGTGGTCGCACTGGCTTGTTGGTCCTTGGGGGCCGTCGAGGAGTGCCAGAAAGCAGAATTCCATCCTTCTTGCGCAGGTAGTTCCCCAGCTAGTCACTTCCTTGAAGCCGACGTCGCACTCTCTCTGGGCGGAAGCTTCGGGAGGCTCTTGTGCACCCATTCACAGGTCGTGTCGCCTTTGCTCACGTAACTCCCGCAGGTCCAGCGAGTTGCCGAGCCGCTGTAGCCCCGGCGTCGCTCGGTCCAAACGAGAAAAGGCTCATGAGTGTCGTCCGGCAGCACACTGGAGGGACGCAAAGCTCGCAGCCTCCTTGGTGCACGCAAGACGAGGCTGAGCAGAGCTCCAAGCTCTTCTGACGCACATGTGCACTCCTATGAGACAGGTGTCGCACCCCGATTCCTAGAGATGTGGTCGCACTGGCAGTCTTGTTGGTCCTCGAGGTTCGTCAAGGAGTGCCAGAAAGCAGAATTCTATTCTTCTTGCGCAGGTAGTTCCCCAGCTAGTCACTTCCTTGAAGACGACGTCGCACTCTCTCTGGAAGCAAGCTTCGGGATGCTCTTGTGCACCCATTCGCAGGTCGTGTCGCCTTTGCTCACATAGCTCCCGCAGGTGGCAGGGCAGCGAGTTCACTCATGAGCCCTATTCGTCCCCCAATTGAGGGTCATATGAGCTCTATGAACCAACCTTGCCATGTTGCTTGTCCATCTCTGGCTCCATTCTTGGCACTCTTTGCTCGTTAAGTCATTGTCTCTAGTGATGAAGTTACATGGAGCCTGCAGAGCTGTTTTGGGTGCAGTTTTAACGACGTTTACAATCCCCAATTCCCTTGAATTGTGTTTTTTCTGCGGTAAAAATGGATTTTTACAAATAATCTGAACTGTTCAAACCATTTGATCACCGTTGTATTTACGGTCCGTAAACATAGCAGACGTCTTTTGGCGCGCGTCTTTTCGGTTCAGATTTCGACAGCTCGTCTTGCTTCGCCGCTTTGCTAACCGAGAAAAATAATCAAAAGACCCTAAAAACAAAGCCATGCCGAGTACCTGCGCCGATATCGGTTGTGCCAACAGGGGTAGCCAGGACTTGGGGATCTCGTATCATAGGTAAGTTTCTTACTTCTTGAAATCAACCTGGTCACACCGTTCGTTTTGCTGGCTATGCACACATGTTGAGACTGTTCGACGTGGCGTGCATTTCTCTTCCGTCCCCTCGCGCGCTAGAAGATCCGTGGCTCGCCTTCCCGCACACATATATGGTGCTCTACAAGGAAAGCAGCTTGTATGCTGATCCCACTGCCAAAACTTCACTTAGATTCATGCTTTCCGCAGGAGGAAATGTGATTCCCTACAAAAGTATGGCATTCTTATTGCTAGTTTCCGAGAGCCGGGCGATTTGAATAAATAAGCATATGCCTTAACCTACTGTTCCTCAGAGTGACTCAAAGAGGTGGTCAGTCTGCAAGACACCAGATTCTTTTTCATTTATGCACTTGGAATGTGCCCCAAACAGTCGTCACCAAATGGCTTGGTACATTTCTCTTTGCATGCAAAAAGAAAGGTTTCACAATTGCTTCTTTATACCATCACAGGTTCCCACTGAATGATCCGGAACTCCTCAAGGCATGGATGGAGAAGCTGCCCCGCCGAGACTAGAAGCTCAGTAGATGGTCCAAGTTGTGTTCACTGCACTTTGCGCACAACTGTTTCTACCAACTGAACAATAAGACGTACCTCATGCAAGGAAGTGTGCCAACGGTGTTCAGCTCTCCAGCAAGCAAGACAAAACGGTGACCTCGGAAGCGATCAAGATCGCAGTCTGACGAGACCTTCCTTCTGTGCCAGCGACCGAAGCACAGGCATAGGTATGAATAGAGCAAGTTTCATTGCAGTAGATCACAATATTTTTATTTGCCTCAAAATCATTGTTGCAGATGCATTACATGAGGGGGATAGGTTCCATGGAGCTCTAATAAACTAGCATGCTCTCTGTTTGCACTTGACAACACTGCACATAAAGAAAGTGTCAGTACAACAATGAAAAGGTAAAATTACACATGATGCAGGCTCCAGTCTTCAGGTACTTCGGGCGACTAGTTGCACAATTTGCAAAGGTGTGTCTTTTGTATCTGAAAGTGGTGGTCAACTAATCACTAGAAAAGTGGCATCTTTGGGATCAAGTTGATAGGTTTGAGTAAAACATTCAGGTTCTTTGCAACACTTTCAACCACCACCATTATAAAAATACCATGGCATGCAGTATGCTTTTTACAATCATTCAATCATAAGTGGGTTCCGTGTTTTCAGTATACACTGATATACATAAAAATATGACCTCCAAATGATTTTTCTTGAAATCTGCAAAAACCGAAAGAACCCGAATTGAGCTTGCTTTGAAGAGAAATTGCACTTTCCACGGCAGGGAACCTTTATAAACAACTGTACTTTTGTTGAACCACAACACCGACCGCATTGAACTGTCCGCGAGGCTGCTCTTTTTTTTCGAAATTGTTTTTATATGCTCCATTTAGGAATGAATAGTGCATATAGTGTTGCGTTTCCAAGAAAAGCCACAGATATGCATTTGCTTCTACCACATAAGCATCGTTAAACTCCGATTTTTGGTCGATATAAGAAATAGACACCGAAAAACTCAAAATTTGAGAGAACAAATAAGCACCAAAAAATCACCCCCATTTAAAAAAAAAAAATAGAACTACGAGGGCACCTCAGCTTTCTTTCGTGATGTGAGAATGCGTGAGCATTACCTTTGGCCGAGTTATATTGACGTCAATGAGCTAGGTTGACGCAACGAATAGCACACTAGTTTTACGATCATGAGAGCCTAGGTTCGAAATTGGGCAGGGGGTAATTTATTTCTCGGTTTATTTTTGTTTGATCACGTGATTAATAAGTCACATGACCAAAATGATAACGTGAGCAGAGATGTTTGTTTTTCTTGTATTTTCTTTAGTTTTTCTTTTCCCTCGGATTGCGTTGCATTGGTCACGGCTTTTGGACACAACTTTTGGTTACGGCTTTTGGCTGCACCCTTTGATCACAGCTCTTTTTTCGCTCACTGAGCCAGGTAATACTCACAAATTAAAAATACCAAAAACATGGAACCCTGTTCATAAGCCAGAACTCCCAGCACCCTCTATTTGTGGGTCAGTGCCACTTCTGGCCCACGCATGAAAGGTGTGGTCACATATCACACTGCACTGTATAACCTGCCAAGAATGCATGCCCTGGCACACAGTCTTGTGGAATACAGGCAGTCTTGAATGTCACCGCTCGTTTTTCTGCTGACAGGTCTCACCCTCCAGAGAGGCAGCATAGATCGACGACTGATCAGCCAACCCCAGGAGAGGTCCAAGCTGCCACTGGTTCTGGAAGCAGTGTAGAGCTGGTTACTTCCCCCACTCAGGCTAAGACGTCAGAGACTCCCCCTGAAGCTGTGTTCATGCGACGCAACACTTCCTCCGGTGACCACTTGTACGCAGCTGTGTCACCACGACTGCACAGGGTCCTGGCCACGAGTAGGCACAAGCTGCAGAAGGCGAGGAAACTATTGAAACAGGCAAAGAAGAAGATCAATCGGAAGACGGCCAGGATTAGGAAGCTGAACATGCCGCTCCGTGAACTGAGGACACGACTTCATAAGCCAGCAGTTGACATACTTGACAATGCATTCACCAACACAATGCGCAACCTGGTCTTAAAAAGAGTCAGGCACAACAAAAACGCATGTACAGAGGATGTGCGCAAGTTTGCCCTCACGCTCCATTTTTACTCGGCAAAGGCATACAGCTTTCTGCGAAAGCACGTCAAGCTACCGCACCCAAGCACTCTGCGGAAATGGGCGGCGGTGGTTGATGCACGACCAGGATTCACCCAGCAGCCGTTTGACAAAAGTTGCACAGGAAGCCGAGAAGGGACCTCTTTTCGTCAGCCTGATGTTCGATGAGATGGGAATAAAAAGACAAACAGACTGGGATGGCAAAGAAGTCGTCGGGTACTGTGACCTGGGTCACGGCATCATCCGCAACGACTGCGTCACCTTTGCAAAGCACGCACTTGTATTTTCGGCGGTGGCAGTCAACCGAAACTGGAAGATCCCCCTGGGTTACGCCCTCATCGATGGTCTTGACGGCAACGCTCGCGCCAACCTGGTACGGGAGTACATCATTAAACTGAAGGATGCTGGAGCAACGTGTATAAGTGTGACCTGTGACGGGACGAACTGCAACATTACCATGCTCACAGCGCTCGGAGGGCGCTTTGCTCAGCCGATGAAGAGCTGGTTCACGCATCTATCGGACCGAACCAGCAGGGTCCACGCCGTCTTGGACGCCTGCCATATGCTAAAGCTCATGCGAAACCTGCTGGCCGAGAAAGGGTGCATCAGAGATGGGGCAGGTAAGGTCGTGGCCTGGCGGTACCTTGCGGCCTTGGACAACCTGCAGCAGCAAGAAGGCCTTCATGCAGCCAACAAGCTCCGAAAGCAGCACATTGACTTCGAGAGACAGAAGATGAAGGTGTCACTGGCAGCTCAAACCTTGAGCCCGTCCGTCAGCTGCGCCTTGCTGTTTTGCAAGGAAAAGGGTATCCAAGGCTTCGAGGGTGCTGAGGCGACTGCCATGTTTGCCGCAGCAGTCGATGATATATTTGACCTGACGAACTCATGTCATCCAATTGGTCGTGGAAGCAAATGTCCCATTCGTGCCAGCTACCAAGTCACCATTCTGGAAAGGATTGAGCAAGCTTCACGCTACCTTCGAGCCCTGTAAGACGTAACGGGCAAGCCGTTGAGCCAAGGGGCAAGGAAGACTCCAGTCCTCGGTTTCCTACTTGTCCTTGATTCCATCAAAGGTCTGGCAGAACACCTGGTCTGGAGCCCCAGTCCGCCACTCAGGTGCCTGCTGACGCGAAAGCTCAGTCAGGACCACCTTGAGCTGTTTTTTGCCACTGTACGCAACAGGACGGGTAACAACAACAACCCCACAGCGCTAGAGTTTCGGTCAGCATACAGAAAGTGCTTGCTCGCCAACGCCCTGCCTTCTACTTGCGGCAACTGCAAGGTCGACGGCATCGAGACGCTTCTCGTAAGCTCGTCGGCGCAGCACCACCAAGATCAGAGAAGGGCTGAGGATGCAAGAGGTGAAGAGGCCAACAGTACTGTCTCCTACAAACCGCTTTCAGAATTCGCCGAGTGTGTTGTACAGTATATTGCTGGAAACGTGGCAGTCAACTTTGAAAAAATGACCAAGTGCCCAGAGTGCTCTAAGATCGCACTTCTTACAAGAGCCAAGTGCGACCTTATACTGATCAAGGATGCTGGTGGGCTCCACAGCCCCTCACAGGATATCCTGGGCTTGAGCAAGTTAGCGGAGAAGGTGCTTCGTAGGCACTTTGACAAGGCGGCCAAAGGAGGTTGAAACTGGCTACAAAGACTGCAGGCAGAGGCAATGGCCATCATCTTCATGACCCCGCTGTTTAAGAGCTTTGACCACCTCTTCCTGGCACAGACAATTGACAACCAGTCCCACTGCGCAATTATGATCAGGACAATGCTGGAATACTTCTTCAAGCTGCGAATCCACCACATGTGCCGTCAGCAGAGTGCCGCAGAAAGAGGTCGCACCGTCCGACAGTTCTTGACGATGTTGGTAATCTTTCGCGGGCATTGATAAGCGTCATGGATCCACTGCAGCACCAAGGCATTTTCACTCAAGTGTCAGCTCTGTGGTGAAAACTGCACCCAAAACAGCTCTGCAGACTCCGTGTAACATAATCACTAGAGTTGATGACTTAACGAGCAAAGAGTGCCAAGAATGGAGCCAGAGATGGGCAAGCAACATGGCAAGGTTGGTTTATAGAGCTCATATGACCCTCAATTGGGGGACGAATAGGGCTCATGTGTGAACTCGCTGCCCTGCCACCTGCGGGAGCTATGTGAGCAAAGGCGACACGACCTGCGAATGGGTGCACAAGAGCATCCCGAAGCTTGCATCCAGAGAGAGTGCGACGTCGTCTTCAAGGAAGTGACTAGCTGAGGAACTACCTGCACAAGAGGGATGTAATTCTGCTTTCTGGCACTCCTCGACGGCCCCCAAGGACCAACAAGACTGCCAGTGCGACCACATCTCTGGGAATCGGGGTGTGACGGCACCATGACAGAACAGCACACGACATAACAGCACGCGACAAAACAGCACGGTCAAAACAGCACGCGTCAAAACAGCACAGCGTCAAAACAGCACGGCGACAAAACAGCACGCGTCAAAATAGCACGCGACAAAACAGCACAGCGTCAAAACGGCACAGCGACAGAAGGGCACGTGCCAAAACAGCACGGCGTCAAAACAGCACAGGGTCAGAACAGCCCATCAGCAAAACAGCACAGCGTCAAAACATGACATTGACAACATAACTAGGGTTCGGCGTTTTCGGTTTGTATTATTTGAAATTCCACGCACTTTTTTTCGGTTTTTATTCCAAACAAAAGTTTTCGGTTTATTGCGGTGAATATTTGTAGACTCATAAACTTCTCAGTTATATTAGGTTTATTGACGAAAACCAGTATACTAACGAAAATGCAATAATTAAAAGCGTTTGTGTAAAATGCATATTGAGTACCACGTACAGGTCTTCTTATTTGTTGCCGTCTTTGGCAGCCGACGTGACCTGTTCTGTAAAATGCACTGGGGCCTTATCGTATCTGACATTATCGTCGTGTGCTCGTATTTGTGCACAGGACGAGCATGAGCTTCAGTACCACTTCGGTCGGAGAGGCAAATATCAAAATGGAGAAATTAGCAAGCATTGTACTCTGTGCGTTTTCCCTCATTTTCACGACTGCGAGAGGTGATAAATTCGCGCCAACGGCAGAAATGACAATAAAACACTCGTATTTATGCCCTCCTCTAATAGACGGAAGCTAGGGGTGTTAAACAATGCGCAGCATCTACGGACGCTCTTGATTTTCGCTGTTTGATTTCACGATTAAACTCTCTTCTTTTAACGAAGAATTCGGCACAAACCTCTATCAGGTGAAAAACCCAGATTTCGTCCTGAGGACCCCTGTGCCCCCGAAGCTTATGTTGAAAGTTGAACCGATCTCGCAGACAAACTGAAAACTGCAAAAGGAAGTTGTCATATGGTCAGTAATGAGTAGGGTTCCGTGTTTTCGGAGCTTAGTTTTCGTCAAGTTCGGAGGGTGTTTTTCAGAGTTTATTTTTCGCCGAAAATTCGGAGTTTATTTTTTTTATTCCAAATTCTCCGAAATTTGGAGCTCAAATTTGCAGTGTTTCTTATTAAAAATAAACAAACAATATCCAAATGTAAACATATGCTGGACAAAAAAAAAACAAAAAAAAAAACGCGATTGTATCAAATAATATTTTCTTCAGTTGAATTTGGCGGTGGTGCCATTACCACTGGCAATACTAATTTGTCCTAATATAAAAGTGGCACACAAGTGTTATTTCGATAAACGCTGATAGCTTAAAATCAATAACCTACTGGAGGTAGTCGCTGGGAAGCCTGCATTTATTTCATGCTATTCCATCATCCTACCGCGCGGCCGCAAGAGATAGAGTGGAAAAGAATGTAATAGAGAAGTTTCAATTGTCCTCTTTTTCACTTTATGTAATTTCTATGGTCCATATCTATAGCTTTCGCGGTTACAAAACCACAACGTCTCCTTCCCCTCAGGCACAAATAGTATGGCCCAAACCAGAGACATAAACAGTAACTTTTGTCGTGACCCGATAGTACATTGACCTGTTGTCCTGACCGAAATTCGAAAGATATGTGTGGTGGCATTTTCCCAGGACATTTACTGTACGCGCTAATTAAACCATTAATTGTAAAATATATTTGTGTGTGTGTGTGTGTGTGTGTGTGTGTGTTTGTGTGTGTGTGTGTTTGTGTGTGTGTGTGTGTGCGTGGGCGGGAGGGGGATTGGCATATCGGAATTCAGAGTTTATCAGATAAATCCGAATAGACGAAACTTTTACGGGCGGGTGTTTTACGAATTTATCCGAAAACACGAAAACGTAGTTAGGAGTCACATCCCCCCCCCCCACACACACACACAGACACACAAACACACATACCACTCCAAACACCCTGGAAAATTCTGAAATGTAGAAAAATGAATACGGCGTACTTTTACCGGTTATATTCGCTTTAACCCGAAAACGCTGAACCCTAAATATAGCGTTTGAAGTAAAAAAAAAATATGCACGTGCAATCCCGTCGCCGCCAGCGTACGTTTTTTTTTTTTTTTTCTCCACTAGCTGTTAAATAATGCCATGCAATGTCGAACACTTTTTCTTTACGTTCTGTTTTGTTTTCATAAAACGGTACCTATTACAGCCTTTTTACATGCGTGCTGTTTTTTCGTTGTGCTGTTATGACGCCGTGCTGTTTTGACACGTGCTCTTCTGTCGCTGTGCCGTTTTGACGCCGTGCTGTTTTGTCGCGTGCTATTTTGACGCGTGCTGTTTTGTCGCCGTGCTGTTTTGACGCTGTGCTGTTTTGACGCGTGCTGTTTTGACCGTGCTGTTTTGTCGGGTGCTGTTTTGTCGTGTGCTGTTCTGTCGCGTTCCCGTGCGAAACCTGTCTCATAGGAGTGCACATGTGCGTCAGAAGAGCTTGGGGCTCAGCTCAGCCTCGTCTTGCGTGCACAAAGGAGGCTGCGAGCTTTGTGTCCCTCCAGTGTGCTGCTGGTTGACCAACGTGAGCCTCTTCTCGTTTGGACCGAGCGACGCCGGGGCTACA
Organism: Ixodes scapularis; assembly: GCF_016920785.2. Classification (NCBI taxonomy): domain Eukaryota; kingdom Metazoa; phylum Arthropoda; class Arachnida; order Ixodida; family Ixodidae; genus Ixodes; species Ixodes scapularis. The sequence goes on from NW_024609845.1 coordinate 92,993, forward strand.
GCAGCTCGACAACTCGCTGGACCTGCGGGAGTTACGTGAGCAAAGGCGACACGACCTGCGAATGGGTGCACAAAGGCGGAGGGGTCCCGCAAAGCTTGCTTTATGAAAGAGTGCAACATAGTCTTCAAGTGCATGCCTAGTTGGGGAACTACCTGCGCAACGGGAATGGAATTCTGCTCTCCGAGTGTAATAAAGTGACTTGCGCACTGAACGTGACCCTATTCACTACTATTATCAGGCGCTGTGTCTGAAGATACGGCTGACGTACCTGGGATGCAAAATCTAAAGATAGGTGGGACGTACCCAGGACGCGGAGTCTGTGTCGGGTGTCCTAGCGTGGGCAGTCGGACTGCGGCGGGACGCTCCCGCTGGTGTATTTGCAGCAGTCCGAAAGCGTTCCACGCTTGCGTCTTATCGACCTTGCATAAGTGGCTGGCAGCCGCTTGGCCTGGCCGCCGTGTGATACACGGGCGTGTTCCTGTCGCGTGTAATAACGCGTGGAGTGTCAAGAAAATCAAATATTGTGTCTAGCAAATTACTGATTTCAAATTCCCCGACATTTCCAAGTTTTTCCCCGACGATTTTGATCAAATTCCTTGAGTTTTTCAGTCGAAGGATGACATTTCGACAATGTCATTCAGCATGGCCGTGCCGACGAGCAACCGCCATGCCGCTTTCACTAGTTGTCTTCCCTTATTTAGCCCACTTTTTGAATGATTCCCTGACTTTCCCAGTTGATCCGAAATTCGCTGGGAGTTCAAGGTTTTCCAGGTTGGCAGACACCTTTTGAAAGTTCGGCACGCGTTTTCCGGGTTTAGTGATCGGGAAGCTGCTCGAAAACAACATAACTATAAGAGAAGCTGGTAAAGTACTGCTTACACGACTGTCGCCCCTTCACAGAAGGCACCCAGCAGGCGGGAGCCGCCTTCCGCCCGGAGTGACCGCCGTCGGTCTTTTTCACGTGGCTACGGATCACGTAGGGACGCGGTCCGTAGTTAGCTCAGCACCGAGCAGTTCGGAGATTTTAATACTTTTCTCGGTGCCTCAAGTGCGAATCTTGACCGTCGAGCTAAGAAAATTGCCCGTGCACGTCCGCCGTACCGTTAGAACTCCGCGTTCTGGTTACGTCCTACATACCTTTAGACTCCACGTTCCGGATGCGTTCGACGTATCCTTAGACACAGCGATTATCGAGGAGCTCCCGTGGTTAACGATTGCGGATATTTTAATTAAACTCGAACGACCGAGCGATGTCCGAAGCGGCACCGGTCGGTTGAGATCCGAGCCCGTACGAGAACCACGGGGCCGAATCTTGCTTATTCTGAATTAAATAAAAAAGAAAGGCCTCATTCCCTCGTACTTCACTTTATTCCTACGCGGGAGAGCACACAAAACCCTGAAAAACCGAATTCCGCACACGAAATCCACACATTCCGATCAACGCCCACAACGCTTCCGAAACGCACTGGGCGCTGCCATCTTATCGTTGACACCAGAGATTTGGTCTAGTTGCGTCACAGATTTGGCCTGGTCACGTGTCTAGTTGTCAAAATGGTACAACATGGCGGCGGCCAATTGGGGGTCACTTTCAGCTACCAGTTTATCACTCTAAGGCCCTATACCTCGTTGGCTTAAGTACACTCCCATATCTCAATCAACTAAGTTCAAGAAAAACACGACACACTAGGGATCACGCACTTCGCAAAAACAAATGGTACGGAAACAAAAATTGAAATATTCAAGTTTCGTTCGGAAATGAGTCAAGCACGACGGATAATAACCGTAAATGATAATCGCACGTCTATATTTTGAACGACTGGCTATATTTTTCGTTCCAAACGGTGCACTCGAGAAAGCGCTCGAAGAGAAGCGAACGGAGAGCGCGATGCGTCATGGGATATCCGGCGCAAACAAAAACAGAAAGAAAAGATTCCCCGCATTCGTGACGTAGCAAGGCTGGTGTGGTTATGAGCTTTTCCCTTGGTGGCGTTGTCAGCATTGTGGTGGTTCGAAGTACCCGCGGGGTGACGAGCGTGTGGCTGGCCCAAGGAGCACGTAGCTTCCACAACACGGTCAGCTCAGGGCTGAACGGGGTGGGGAAAGCAACTTTTGTTCGAGTTTTGAGCGACGGGCTAATCTTCTAGTGGAAGAATGACTGTATCTGGGTGCACGAAAAAGGGTCCGAGGAGGAGGGGAGTCCTTCCTTTCCGTCTTCTTGGACCGTTTGGTAAAGTCCGTGATTTGTGAGTTTAGGATTAAAGCTAAGAAGGAAAATGTTGAAATGCCAAAGGAATTTGCTACGTCGCGACTACGTAGCAGATTCCCCAACGTTGCTAGATTACCTCCCAAATAGGCTCCGCATGCATCCACCAGGTGCACATTGAAAGATCATTTATTTAGCTTTAAAATTAGTTTTCTTGTGGCTTTCGACGGAAGACTGGTGTTTTTGAGGTTAGGGTGCAACATGCAGCACATTCAAGCTAGAAAATGAGCGCTGGAATTTCGTTTCCCAGCCCCTTTAAGCACAGCTTTTTCCTCGCACTATTTCGGACTGGAACTTGCTACCAGAAACCATTATTCAGTCAGCCAATTTCATTCAGGCATTAGAACGGTACCTAATTCGATAATGCATTCCGCAGCGGTGGTCTTGTCCTCTTTTGTATTATTGTTTTTGTCATTTTTTCATGTGAACCCATATGTTGTATTTTTTGCCCCTCCTGCTTGGGCCAGAGAACTGGACTGCAGTATTGTAAAATAAATAAATAAATAAAGGATTGCGGCCACGGGCCATCTTCAGAGTTTCAAAAATCACGCATAAGATACGATGCGATACGATACGATACGATACGATACGATACGATACGATACGATACGGTACGATACGATACAATACGATATAATACGATACATGTGGTGAATAGGAGGCCGAAAAAAAAAAAGCTCCAGAAATCATCTTGACTAAGTTTCGGTCCCCCTATTCAGCACCTACGACAGAACGCAGTAAAATCAATTTAGAAAGTTTGTGAGTAGAACATAATAAAAAACTTACAATGATAAATGAACAGTTAAAGGATAATACTGTTAGACAGATGTACAACATCGATATTTCTATCAAAATAGCTATTCAGTAAAACAGGCCAAGTGTCACTTATTCTTACTGTAAATGGTCCTACACTTCGGAATGTGCCACGCTGTTTATGTCGACGTGAATAAAAGGCACATTTTTCAAGTCAGAAAGCTCTTGAGGAGGAGGAGGGGAGGGTATGCCCCTCTTATTCTCCGTGCCGTCGCCTCACCCTACCCCCTCCTCCTTTACCCTCCTCCTCCTTCTCCTCCTTTACTCCTCTTCTCCTATGCCGCTGAGTTTGTTCATGGATGACGTGACACGAAGTCGTGACATCATTTTTCCCGCTAAATTTAGCGGGAAAACTGAATTGGTGTTGATGTCACGAGACGTCAATTTGCCCGCTAAATTCAGCGGGAAAATTTAACCCGTGAACTTCAGCGGAGAAAGGTTCCGTAGTGCAACGCGCGCGGTTAAGCCGGCGCCGCTCAACCCGAAAACGGGCGCCTAAGAGCTGAGCTCGAATACAATATGTGTTGCTATCCGGACTTTGTACAGCCCCGTACATAGGTCTGTAATATAGAATAAAACCAATATTTCCAGCTATTGGTACTTTGTACAGCCACGCACATAAGTATGTACGCGTTCATGAAAAAAAAAAAAGATGCTCAGCTTTTGGTACGTTAGCTATACACCCACGCACATAGATGTGTACGCATTTATGGAATAAATGCAATATGTGCAGCTATTGCTACTTTGTACAACCATGCATATAGGTGTGCACGCGTTTATGGAATAAAAATGTATGCAGCTATATGTACTTTGTACAACCGCGCAAGTAGGTCGGTATGCACCTAAAGAATAAAAACGCGTGCAGCTAATCGTACTTTGTGCAGCCATAAGTAGGAGTCAGTATGCATTTATAAAACGAAATAAGACAATACTTTAAAAAAATATTTTCAGGGTAAGATCGAGACCTTTTTGACAGTTGTAAAGCAAATGTTGTTGTGATACCGTACATACACCGAGTGTCGCACAATTTAAAGAAATATCGAGACCGTCAACATTCGGCTGAATTTTCTTTTAAGGCTAAAACAGATGTGAAAAAAAAATCAATTGGAAACATTGCAAAGTTTCGAACAGGCGACAATTGTTACAGGCTATCATAAAAAACGAATGACAAGCATAGGTTGGTTAAGAGCTTATTTGCTATTTATGCGCATCAAATGCCCACGCATGGTTCACTTTTCAGATGATTTTCTTACGTTCCGAATTTTCGCTTCTTTCGGTTGCTGCTTTACACCTGTGTCATAGCTGAAGTTCCTAAACAAATGTTGTTATAATTGAACCTAATTTTATTTTTTATTGTTTGATGAGCAACTGTCACCCGCTACACTGCCACAGCAACCTGATATTTACAGCATCCTTGAAATGGTGTAAAAACAAAGCGACACAGGAAAGGCAACGATCGAACCTTTTGCGATTTTATGCGGCGTTCTGCTAGATACCTCAATGCCATCGCACGGCAGGAAGCAGGTGCGAGAACCCCGGGTGAGCGCACGAGCAAGGTCTTGACCTGCGTACCTCTATGGCGTGCATGACGTAGTGAGTAGCAGAAATGAGCGAGGACGTACAACGGGAGCGAATATAGGATGACCCCACAAAATTTTACAGGGTTTTTCATCACCGCAAAAATAAAGTGCCCATTGCCCAACGTTCATTTTCTGCCCAACTGTGGCACTATTGGTCCGAACCAGATGCAAATGTTTCAGAACTACAGTTATCTATATTCAAAAGTTGTAAGGAATTTTATGAAAATTTCAGTGAAAAAATGTCGTCCGACGGGGTTATCGAACTGAATGGCACCTGTTACCGAGAATGAGCCCAATATTCTCATTGAAATATGAATAAAATCACATAACTTTTGAATAAGAGGAGGATTAGTTCTGAAACTTTAATATCTGGTTAGAACCGCTAGCGCTAGCTTTTGGGTTGGGAATGGGCCTTCGACGATACGTAGTTCATCTTTAGAATAAAAGAAAAAGAGCAATATTTTTGTGTGTGTGTGTGGGTGTGTGTGTGTGGAGGGGAAGGGGTGAAAGGACACGCAGTACAAACACAATGAAAACGAAAACGAAGTGGACTGTTGTTTACGGCAACTTGGTTTCCCCATTTTGACGTTAGTGAGCAGGTGGATGCGCGCTCCACGCATTCTACCGCAAAGGCATGTATGCTCGCGCACATGTGTAGCACATACACACACTCGATTTCTTTCCCAAACACACCCACAAACAAACACGCAGGTATTCAAACGCCCAAGTCCACACTGCGCACTCGTACGCGCACCTGCAGGCACCTTGAGCAATAGGAGAGTGTGCCCAAGAGTGGGGGGACGTACAGGTCTCAACTGTTTCGACGAAACCTCGAAGCACGAAGGAAGGAAATGGTCTGCCCCCCGCCACGAAGCACACCTTCGCTGCTGCGGATGACGACGTCGCGGTTACCTTGGACGACATTGAACGCGTCGCAAACGCCAGCCTGAAGCCGGAATACTTCGTTTACTTCAACGGTGGTTCAGGGCAGGACCAGACGCTTCGGGAGAACATGTCGGCTGTCATGAGGTGTGTGTGCCCGTTTATTAAAATACTCCTCGTGTTCCTTTTGTTTTTTGCGGGCAATGATATTGAACATTGCGGTGCGGTATTCCGTCAATCAGAGTTATTTTACGGGGATAAGACTATGTGCATCCTTACCAGCGACGTATTTTTAGGACTGTAGTTCCCACCAAGTGTACATTCGCATGGCAAATGTTTGGCTGAAAAAGTGGTGTTCTTTCTTACAAACTGCACACCTACTGCATACAGTCCGGCGTTTACTTCGTTCTTGTCTTACTCCTAAAAATAGGAATTAGGTCGTTCCACGATAAATAACACTCCGTGCTAACTCCCAACAGAATACTAATCTTAATACGTCTTCTTTTCATGGCTATTGTTGTTTGTCGTTTGCATTGTAACAAAAGGAAAATGAGCCTGAACACAATCTTCTTTATTTCAGAGGTATCTCAATTGTAGTTTTACAAAGCATATACAGTCACTTATTTACCAGTACTAATAATTGAGCACCTTGAGCACCCAGTCTCTTTGTGCTCAAGGTCAAGTTTGATTACCATCGTCTACTTGATGTACACGCGAGAGCGACGACGACAGCCTGAATGGTTTTCGCAGCTCAGACGTCGCCGCAACTGAACGTGTGCAAGGGAAGGGGCCAAAACTACCCTTGTTTACCGCCTAAATATCATCAGCCGCCATTGCGTCGCCGCCATTGGTGGTCGTCAGATAGGATGTCGCCGTCAGCGTTGCTCTATTCAATATCACGAGCCGTCTTATCTGAAACAAAAACAACGAGTGCGAAAAGTAACCGTCGCCTCCTGCTTGCGAAAGAGCGCGGGACGTTGAAACAGTCCAGTCAGGGCTCTAGATTTGCTTCATGTTTTGACGTCTTCAAGAAGTTTCAATACGCCACCGGTTGCGCGGGTGCGACCGCCATTTGTCGGTTGAGGGGTGAGCTACTCTGGTTCGATGTGGGAACGTGATCTGATGACGTCGTGAAGTTTTCTGCCTAGAACAGCGCAGACGTCGCGCGTGTAGCTATAGAAAGCCTCTATAACAACCGCGTTATTGTCGTATTAGCGTGGAAGCCAGTGGTAACAGAGAATATGATGCGTTAGTGTGGAGAAACTGCGCATACACATGTGGAGGAGAATCGATGGTGCGAATGGTACCTTGGTGGCAATGTAAATACGACTTTCTCGAGGCCTGTTGGAGTGTTAGAACAAGTATACGGAGAGCGCGGGAGACGGTACAATGAAAACGTGGCAGCTAACTCAGAGCAGAGCAGGAGCAGAGCGACAGCGAAGCACTGCCGTCATCTCGCGGTAGAAAAGAACCAAACCCACGAACTATTTCAACTGGTTGCGATAAAGTGATCAGGTTGCTTTTTTTCTCTCCTATTTTGTCGCTTTCGCTCTCCGTAGCTCCCCCTATCTCTCTCTCTCTTGCCCTCTTTCCCTGTGTAAGCCCGGGGCCAACGCCACCTAGATAAGAAAGCCTAAGTGCTGAATTCTGCGTCACTAAACAAGGCCACCGTAGGCAGAGATTGGACACGACTACGCGCGTCAGCGTTCGGCTTGGGGTCGTCTTCCCACTGACAGCACACGACTCCTATAGCAACGCAGACGCCGTTGTCGTCTCCAATCTGTGGCCTACGGTGGCCTTCTTTAGTGACGCAGAAGAATTAAGCAGTTAGTCTTTCTTATCTAGGAAGTGTTGCCGGACTGGGTCATGGGCCAGAGCTCCGCTGTACGTCTGAACAAGGCTGTAAGTATGGTAGGAAGTGTGCCGGGCGCCGTATGCGCAAAACGACAAGGAAGGGCGCGATATACGAGATGAGAATTTCGAAAGAGCCTAGATTGTACAAAAGGGTCCATCTGAAACCATAGGGAGCGTTTGCCATGTAATGGCGGACGCCACGGACGAAGATTGGTCGCAAATGCGCATGCCCTGAGTTTTCCCGTGGCGGGGAGGAGACCAGAGGGAGAGTCTGAGACGCTCGCAGACGACCAACGCGTTCGTCAGCTGCTCGCTGCACGTATTGCAAACGCGGCCCATAAACCACGTGACCCCAATCGATCAGTTTGAAACTCTATGTAATGTAGGCCCTCTCAAAATGTTTGGCACCGCTTAACTCGTCTGCTGGATCATCATCGCTCTTCATCGATACACACGCACTCTACAGAGCGTGTGTTGCGATGAAGATCTTAGCCACCGCGGGGTGCGCTGCAGTCTGCAGACGCGTCGGGTAAACTCATCACCAGGCGCCAATCAGGGAAACTCATCACTGGGACAGACTACCACCTGGTTTGGAAAGCTCGCCGAACAATTTGTTCCCGGAGAATTCCACCGCCCCCAGCTGGCCCCGCTTTCCCACCTCCGAGTGTAACTGCTCAGACCAACAGACCTTCATCAGTGCCGGGCCTCCGGCCAAGCTCCTTGATCAACGGAAATTTTCTTCGACAACCTCCTGCCCCGCATTACTGGAGCTGCTACACTTCGTGCAGCAAGTAGTCCAACAGCAGGTCGAAGCTATGCAAAATCAGAAGTGATAGAAAGGCCGCGAGCGGGAGCGCAAGAAGCGGTTGATCGCGGTAATGTTCCGAAACGGAGATCAACAACCAACGTACGAAAACAAGTAAGTGTTGTGGTACGTTTTTGTGTATATGAATAGTGCGCAGAATCAACGAAAGTGGCTTGTGCACGGCTCTTCATACAAAGTCCGTTTCTATATTCGGTGTAGCGGAATCCCACTTGCGGGACATGGAAGAACCACCTATGGATTCAGCCTGGTGCTGAACCAACACCTCCTAGAGAAGAAGGACATAGCGCTCTGAAAGGTTACATCACAATGTCGAAGGAAGGAAGGCCATGGCGCAACTACGTGAGAAAATATCTGCTATCGATGCTATCGACGTGAAAAAAATGTTTCTTGTCAAGCGGCACGGTGGTGTTTATGCGCGTTTATCCGACATTAATATACGTTTTGAAGGCGCAGTCTTGTACAATTTATTATATTTATAATATAAACGTAACATACAACGCGTTACCAATGTCGACAGTCAAAGTTATATTTATGAGTACCCTAGTAACCGCGGGACTACGTGCAATCCCGCAGCTCCCTACACTTTTCGAATGAACCCGCTGTGATCACTCCGATGCGACGTCTTCCCCCATACGGGCTCCGATTCTGGTAAATTTACGTTGTCTGTGAGCTGCTGACTGTCTGAAAAGGAACGCTGAGACATATCAGAAGGGAAGGAAACCGAAAAAAAAACCGAGTCATTGTCGCTGGGAGCGCACACGAGCAAGAGATGGGTCGACAACGTTAAGCCTTTCGTCGCCGCTGCTCTCCTGTGTGGTACTTTTGAGACTTGTTTCCCGTCGTTTTTCTGGCATCACCATAGTCTCGGGTAATTTTTTTTTTTTTGTGTGTTTGCCTCATACTACGGCATTTACGTGGATTCGTGAAACAAGTCCTGCTACGGTTTGAGTGACATGTGTGACAACTAGCCAACGATGACTCTGGTCCCGATAGACCTCTCTCTCGATAGAGAGAGGCTTCTTAAAGTTCGTGTTTAAATGTTTTCGTCACGGATATTGTGGGACGTATGGATACGATCGACAGGTGAGAAACAACTTATTTACGGGATTTCTTGGTCATGTAGAACGCAAGTAAAATGCTGCAATCGTTTTTTTTTTAAATCGCGTGATCGATTGGAATTTTGTTCTTTGTCGTTTTTCGTGTGCAGTTGGGTCGACATTTGTAAATATGCGTGGTAATCTAGTTTTCAGTGGAAGGTGAAAGACAAGTTTGTGCGATTATTGAAAGTGCATCATTTGTGGTTCTGTGTTTATTTATACTAATGTTATTTTATTGCCTTTACCGCGTTTATACTAGAATCTTAACTGTATTAAGGTAATAGTATTATTGTATACAAAATAAGTTATATTTTGTTCTAAGGCAGCTCGAGCCCATAGGGAAAAGTAAATTAGTTGACTAAGTAGTAAGTTTCGTACCTCTGCCACACGGAAAAGTTAATATATTTTCATTCAGTGATATAGGATTTAATGAGCTCGCGGTCATGAGTGAGAAGACGAGCGCCGCAAGCGGATTTGTCGACCCTATGTCATTCGATCGAAATTACATTAATTTTGCCATGTGGCCCGGGTATAATGCAAGAATTCAGTGACTGCACGCGATAACGTCGCTTACATGATCGTGACACTTATTGTCTTGCCTTGTCCGCGTTGACTACGTCTACCTGATTTTTAACTGATTTGTTTTGCTGTTTCCACTCACTGCGTGTCTCGCCATTTTGTCAAAGTATTTCTGCATAAATATGCATTCCTACAACAATAATTTTGTGACTCAATGTTTTCGACTTAAAACAATCACATTTTTCTATAGACGTCTTATACGCATACCTCGTGCCATTTCTTACCGATTATTTAGCGGTGTAATATTTTGCTCGTGTAATAAAACGTTTTCTAGACCCGTTGCTATGTGCAGCTTTCATTTTAGCTAATAGACACGCGTAACGTGACGAAAAGCGCGTTACGACGGTCGATCTATACGCGCGTTGCCTTCGCTTCAACGCGCGCCCCCGATGGCCTTCCTTTGCAGCGTCACGAGAAGACCGCTGCGGCCTTCTTTTCTAGGAGGTGTTGGCTGAACTGGCTGCAATCGAGTTGAAGGAGAGAGGCGAGGTGGAGGCGTAGGACTGCTTTGGTCATGTCATGGACCAGCCTGCCTTCGGACATGCGAGGATTGCCGGGAGCCCATATGGGAACACGGAAAGATAGGTAACGTGCTGACAGCCGTCTGCATAATTTATCTTTCTGTCGAAGACAACCACAAAGAAGAGAATAAAAATGTCCTCGAGTGCGTTCCTCGGGATATACACAATCTGCACACCGGTCTCTCTGTGTTGAAAATGGGAGACTTTAAAGGCTGTGGGCAACCTGGCGATTCCAAGCGGTTGGCCCAGGCTGCCCCTCCGACAATCATAAGTGGTCATCTTGACCACGAGGGGGCCAAGGGCAACTGGCCACGCGAGCGGCGCTCCGCCGCTGATAAAAGGCCGTCGCAGCGGATGCGCGGGGGGGCTGTTGGGATCGCGGCGCAGGCGATAGCGCTCATTAAATGTTTACGTGTTGTTGAACCAGTGTGCTGTGTCATTCTCCGAGACGGGTAGCAGCAAGGGAAATCCCACACTGGCGCCCAACGTGATATGCTGCTCGTCTGGGAGGATGGCAGCAAACTGGGTTCGTTCTTACGTTTTACATAGTCAATTTTGCGTTCCTGAGTTTGCCCACAGTTGAGGGGGCGTTTCTTCGCAAGCCTAAGTTCATCGACCTGCGGAAGCCTCCACTACAACACGATGCCGTCTACAGAGGACGCCGACAGAAACGTGAGTGTGACGACCTTTTGACGCTCGGTGCACTCGCGGATAACGCCGCCAGCGACATAAAACCACACGCTAAGCCTGCAGTCTCAGTCCCGGTAGGCACATCATTAGAGGGTGGTCTAGCAGAACTAAGAGTGGCCATGACCATGCTTCTTAACAAACAACGAGAGCAGATAATGCGCCCAAGACCCACTCCTGCTGGAAGTACGCCCCCCAGGGACTTCCTAAGGCTCTCGCTTAGCGTTCCGGTTTTTTCGGGGTACGCAGATAGAAAGTCAGTTGCGATGTTCGTCTCGGAACTGCGGGACTACCAAGCTGCGTCGGGAATTGACGACGAAACCATCCTCACCCGCCTTTTGCCGGTTGCACTGACAGACAGTGCAGCACTGTGGAGGCAAAGACAAACTAAATTCACAAGTATGTCAGATTTTGAGGCACGATTTAGGACGGAGTTCCTGCCTCCGGATTACAGCGTGCGGATTAAGGACGAGCTGCGCGCGCGCACACAGCACCCGGAAGAGTCACTTATTGAGTTTGTAAGGGCTCTCCAGGGCCTGTACGATATCGCCGACGCCGCGGCACCGGACGCGGAGAAAGTACAACGCGCCATCCGCCAAAGCCACCCGCGTTTCCATCCCCATCTCAGGGGACGTACCTTTACGAATTTAGACGAGATGGCACGGGAAGCGATCACCATCCAGGCCGACATCCTCGCGGAACTAAGATACCGACCCCCTCCACCGCAGGACATGACTCTGGAACCATCATTTCCGTGGTCTGGAAACGCACGTGCACATAGAGTCGAGAGAGAACAAGACGATTCCAATCAGGCGCCCGTCCCCCGAACCCCAGATCCTTGTGCATACGAATCACGAACCCTAGATCCTCGTGCATACGAATCACGAAGGTGCAGCGGTTACGAAGGCACGCAATCACAACGCTACAGCCCCTCCATTGGTCAAGATGAGTTCTTCTCCTCTGGACCGGTAACGCGGAGCTTGGGAGAGGCAAAAGAGAGCGGGACACCGCACGAAGCCGACGGGCGGGTCACGCCCCGTTGTTTTCGATGCGACCAGCCAGGACACATACACCGGGACTGCAGCGAACGGCAGCGGCCGCCTCGGACACAGGGAAACGGCTACGGCCGGCGGTGGTAAGAACTTTCTACTCTCCGCCGGCCGCGTCAAAAACACAATCCACGAGATCGAGTGGCCGCAGCCGCCTCCGGGCCTCCCGGAGGCTCACACGGGCTCCGGGGACTGACGCTTTTCTATCGACCCTCGGTGGCCCTCCATCACTTTTTCTTCCTCATAACACTCCTCGTTGTGAGACTCCCGGCGTGTCCGATTTTCCATGGACACCCGGGCGCCCAGCTCACACCGTTCGCGGTGTTGAGACTCCCGGCGTGTCTGCTCGTGCATCGACAACCGGGCGGCCAGCTCACAACACTTTCCGTCATGAGACTCCCGGCGTGTCCGCGTTCGCGTCGACAACCGGGCGCCCAGCTCACACCGTTCGCGGTCTTGAGACTCGCAGCGTGTCTGCTCTCGCATCGACAACCGGGCGGCCAGCTCATAACACTTCCACTCTTCGTCGTGAGACTCCCGGCGTGTCGGCTTTCACACCGACACCCGGGCGCCCAGCTCACACCGTTCGCGGTCTTGAGACTCCCGGCGTGCCTGCTGTTGCAGTGACATCCGGGCGGCCTGCTCACAACACTCTCCGTCATGAGACTCCCGGCGTGTCGGCTTTCACACCGACACCCGGGCCCCCAGCTCACACCGTTCGCGGTCTTGAGACTCCCGGCATTTCTACTTTTGCACAGACACCCGGGCGGCTAGCTCATAACACTCTTCGCCGTAAGACTCCCGGCGTGTCGGCTTTCACACTGACACCCGGGCGCCCAGCTCACACCGTTCGCGGTGTTGAGACTCCCGGCGTGTCTGCTCGTGCATCGACAACCGGGCGGCCAGCTCACAACACTTTCCGTCATGAGACTCCCGGCGTGTCCGCGTTCGCGTCGACAACCGGGCGCCCAGCTCACACCGTTCGCGGTCTTGAGACTCCCGGCGTGTCTGCTCTCGCATCGACAACCGGGCGGCCAGCTCATAACACTTCCACTCTTCGTCGTGAGACTCCCGGCGTGTCGGCTTTCACACCGGCACCCGGGCGCCCAGCTCACACCGTTCGCGGTCTTGAGACTCCCGGCGTGCCTGCTGTTGCAGTGACACCCGGGCGGCCTGCTCACAACACTCTCCGTCGTGAGACTCCCGGCGTGTCGGCTTTCACACCGACACCCGGGCCCCCAGCTCACACCGTTCGCGGTCTTGAGACTCCCGGCATTTCTACTTTTGTACAGACACCCGGGCGGCTAGCTCATAACACTCTTCGCCGTGAGACTCCCGGCGTGTCGGCTTTCACACTGACACCCGGGCGCCCAGCTCACACCGTTCGCGGTCTTGAGACTCCCGGCGTGCCTGCTGTTGCAGTGACACCCGGGCGGCCAGCTCACAACACTCTCCGTCATGAGACTCCCGGCGTGTCGGCTTTCACACCGACACCCGGGCGCCCAGCTCACACCGTTTGCGGTCTTGAGACTCCCGGCGTGTCTCCTTTTGCACAGACACCCGGGCGGCTAGCTCATAACACTCTTCGCCGTGAGACTCCCGGCGTGTCGGCTTTCACACCGACACCCGGGCGCCCAGCTCACACCATTCGCGGTCTTGAGACTCCCGGCGTGCCTGCTGTTGCAGTGACACCCGGGCGGCCAGCTCACAATACTCCCCGTCATGAGACTCCCGGCGTGTCGGCTTTCACACCGACACCCGGGCGCCCAGCTCACACCGTTCGCGTGCTTGAGACTCCCGGCGTGCCTGCTGTTGCAGTGACACCCGGGCGGCCAGCTAACAACATTCTCGGTCATGAGACTCCCGGCGCGTCTGCCTTTGCACTGATCCCCGGGCGAACAGCTTCCACTGTTCCCGGTCCTACGCTACCCGAAGCAACTGCATTTGAGTTGGACCCTAATGCGATTCCCTTTCAGCCAAAGGCCGGCCCGATCCCCAGCGTCAGAGCCGTTTTGAAGTTCTCAACACCAAGGATGGTCGCTCTGGATGGCCGGCCGCTAATGGACTCGCACCAGTCGACGGGGGTAGGAACAACCTCACTAAACGAGGAACCGACAGTGCTCATCCCAGCTGTGAGTAGAATCGAATCTACACCCAAGTCTCTTAAACCTCGTATGACTGTGAATGTACTAGGTATACCAGTTGCCGCTCTTTTAGATACTGGAGCAAACATATCGCTTATTGGGGAGGCTGTATTTGCGGAACGTAACAAGAGAAAGATACATCTTCGGTCAGCAAACGTGAAATTGCAAGTAGTATCGGGGTCCGTACTGCCTGCTGCCAGCGCAGTCAGGTAACGAATTTCCTTTCATGGTAGAAAACGAAGACAACGGTTCGTATACCTCCCAGAACTGCCGGTGCCCATGATCCTGGGTAGAGATTTTATTGCAGCGGAGCGGGTTTTGCTCGACTTTGCCCAAGCTGGATATTGGTTGGGTGGCGAAATGAAATAAATGAAATAACGCCGTTTACCAGACGGCAGGATTGTATTCGCGGCCAAGCGTTCCCGTTAAACTTTGCAGGGCAGATGCCTTTACTTCCAGACAGCGTGCTCAAAGCCGCGCAAAAGTGTTCCGGTGAAGACAAACAGAAGCAGCTCCAGCAACTGCTGGAACCCTTCTCGCCGATGTTCACGGAAAGACCTGGGAAAACCGATCTCCTACAGCACCGCATCGAAACCAAGGATGCACCTCCACGGAGGTGCAATCCGAGACCCATAAGTGCTCACAAGCGCGAACTTCTTGATGCGGCGCTATTGGAAATGATCGACACAGGCGCCGTACGTCAGTCAAAAAGCCCGTGGGCTTCCCCGGTAGTCCTTGCTCCAAAGAAGGACGGCACAGCAAGGCTTTGTGTTGATTACAGGCGCCTAAATGAAGTGTCAGTCAGAGACAGTTACCCGTTTCCTAGTATTTCCTCAGTAATGTATGCCCTTGGAAACGCGACTGTTTTCACAACCCTCGATTGCAGCCGCGGATTTCTTCAAATCGAAGTTCATCCGGCTGATGTAAAGAAGACCGCATTCATTTGCCATAGGGGGTTGTTCGAATTCACTCGCCTTCCCTTTGGTTTGTCCAACTCTCCCGCCAGCTTTCAACGCCTAATGGACGTTGTCCTCGGTGACGCGAAGTACGAGTTTGCGATGGCGTACATGGATGACGTAGTGGTCTTTTCACGAACATTCGAGGAGCATCTCGTGCACCTTCAGATCATACTCGAACGAATGCGTCAAGCCCAAGGTATATGTACATGGGTAGCGAAGCTTCCATAGAAGCCTACATGTCGAAAAAATGGCGGCCCATGGAGCTGCTTTAGCGCCATTTATGAGTCGTGGGGACACTTCCGGCGGAACAAAAAATCGACAGGAAATGACGACACTTCCGAAAAAAAACGTGACGTCATGCGTGCGTGCGGTTTGGCGCGAAAATTAAACAAAACTAATTCCAGAGATCACAGGTAAATGAACGGCATATACACTAAAAAGTCGCAAACATAGCTCCGTGTTTGAGCTTTGTTTGATACTTTTTAGTGTATATGTCGTTCATTTGACCTGCAGTCTCGGGTTTTTCTTGGGGTGTTTACACCTTGTGTTTACTCTATACTGGAATACTGGATCGTTTACACCCTTATTTGCCCTTGCTCTTATATTTTGTTCGAAATGTATTTTTTCTGCAGCCGACTTTGTTAGCCGACCTGCTATGAGAGTAGTTTCATTTCGTCACAACCATCGTGTCTTTGCACTGTGGTCAAACTCCAGCCGGAGTGTTTTGCTTTTTGTTCCTTCAGGACCCCTGGGAAATATGTGAGAAACCTTAAAGCAAATTATGTAATGTCACAAAAAAGAGTGAATCAAATTGCTGGAGTGTGTTGGGCGTATGAAATACACAACAGTAACTCTAATGCAAGTCCAACGTCGCTTTAACAGTCGCGTTTTATTTGTTTTATTCACTTACAATCATTCACTCAGATTACTCATTAGAATTATACAATCGGTATCAACTATTTTCAAAAGGTCATGGTCGAATAAAATCAGTAGATCGGTACATAAGGCACACTGTTATAACATAAGACATTGTACAATCGGCTGGACGTTGTGAGGACATTGGCAGTTGATAGGCAGCCACTAATAACTCGGAGGTTCCACAGTGTTCCGACGACAACTGAGGCCACCACTGTAATACACAGAAAAGCTACACTTTTCTACACATTCCTTGGGCAAGGTACCATAATGCTGAAAATATCTTAACTTGCATCTGCTGGTGCTGCTACACTGCAACGCAGCGATTGTTTGGTGCAGGTCAAGGAAGCCAAGTGGAGTAAACCCTCTTGGAGCCCTGTGGTATGCTGCACTTCATAAGCCAGTTTTGCTTCACAGCTGGTGAAGCAAAACTAGCTTATTCACATATATGTGAATAAGTTAGAGGACCACATTACTCCTCAAGAAACCGAAGAAAATGAAAGGCTCGAATAGAACATGCCTGCACTGCTTTAAGAAGTACTCTGCGTGGTCTCACATACGTAGTCTGCGCACCTGTTGCCTAGCTTTACACTTTGCTACTGTATCAAATAGTCAGCATTTTGTTTTCCGCGTGAACCAGTGCATAATGGCTTTGGCAATCAAAAAAAAAAACAAATTATCATAAACACTTTCGTCACATACAGTCAGAGACTTTGAAATCTTCTGGTTAAAAATGACACAAAGAGTCCGCCCTACGTTCTCCTTTGAAATTAGGTTGTTGATACATGTCTCAAAGACTTCCTCACAAGCTTCAACAAATAATATGAATGAAGCAGAAGGAACTGAGAGGATTCCAAAGTGGGAGTCCGCAGTTCCTTTCACACTCAATTACAAGAGCACTTGATTTCCCTCAGAAAAACACGCATTTTCTGTCCTCAACTCATATTTCTGGGATGTTCCTGCACAGGAATGAACCTTGAGGAATTTCGATGCCAGCCACCCAGCAAAATAAACCATGTTGTTCTCTCCTCTTGCCAAAGGGTAGTTTGAAGGCGAATCGTCTGCCGTGGTAAGAAAAACTGTGCTTCCTAAGGCAAGACGAGGAGAAGGTGCCAAAAGGCCTGCTGGGAACGTAGTGAGGAGAGACATGTCATCAGCACAGTTTGATTTTTCCGACAGCTTGAATAGGTTGCTAATCAAAAGGTGCCTGAACGCAGCCTGAAATTGACGGAAAGTGGAGTTTGTGTTTGCACCTGATTTTGAACGTATAACAGCAAAAGTGTTTTCAAGGGTGTCCTGGTTCAGATAGCGGTTTAAAAGGTGGGAAAAACCGCAATTAACCGCGAGGTGATTGCTGAGCAGCAGTAGAGACCTAACTGTTAAGCAGAAGCCACGAATGCAGTGCGGCTGCCTTCCACATCCGAGTACTTGCAGGCTCTTAGAAACCAGAATGCACTCTTTCAGAAACTCCTTACGGATAGAGCCGTTACAGATTGCAGAGGCATATGGCGTCTTTGCAGATTTCTGCGAGCTATTTAGGCTGTCAACGAGACGGTCGATTCTTTCAACGAATCTCGCTGTGTGAACAGCTCTGGCTGGCAATTGCTAAGAAGTAACAAGCGCGTACATTGCAGCTGCGCAGTGATTGCTAAACACTTGAGCTGCTAGTTTCACCGACATCTTTGACGAGAAGGTCAAATTAAAATGCTTCTCCTTCAGCTTTGGCATAAAACCGATCTCAAGTTTACGGTCCTTTTCGTAAGCTCCCTTGATGTAGGAACTTTTCACTATGTAATCACCAACTTTTTAGTCGTATTTAATTAACATGTTTCTTAGTCACTTCAAAAAGTGCGGAGCATCGAAAAGGAAAAAAAAAAGTGGCTTGCCATTGATCTCCACGTAAGGCTTTTCGGCAGTTACGATGCTTGAAAAAGAGACACGTTCTGGCACCGTTCATCGCATAGAACAGCTACCGGCTTCAGGCCAGCGTCCACAAGGGCGCTGTAGCACTGGAAAAAGAGATATTTTAGTACATCTGAAGGTGTGCCTTTGTGAGCAAAAAATAGCCAAGCGGCTGCTTCCTCGGTGTTCCGACTCCTTTCGCCATGAGCATGAGAGCCTTATTTGCCAGTTTTTTGCCTTGCTGTCCACTATGTTCTTTAAGTCTTTCAAACCTGTCAGACGAGGGGTTGTATGAAAGCTCTTTTTTGATGTGCATTTCATCAAAGACTATGCTGCAGGCCCAATCGGCTCGAGGAAAAGAATCTGCCCGCCTCTTTATCAGCTCGAAAATGCCAGGGTAAAATCCAATCTTTAGTGGCACACGCTGAAGCCATAGCTGCAGTGACCCTACTGATGGCAGCCTGAGCAGTCGCCTGCAACACTTATAGCCTTTGGGGCTATGAAAGTAGAGGCCTAAAGCCAAGGCTTTGTTGTGGCTGCACCATCTCTGGCCAAACCGGCTCACATTGCTCATTCTAAGCTGGGCTTCAACGAGTGCGGCGACACGAGGAGACACATGAACGCGGACACTCTCAACGACCTCGGCAACAGTCCTCATCTGACGTTGTCGTTGCAGCCTTCTTTGCAGCCTCTTGTTACGCTCTTGAAGCTGTCGCACCTTGGCTCTCAGGCGTTCACCTTCTTGTTGCCGATGCTGCGGCTTTTGCAGGGTGCTGCAATTTGGCAAATGACCCAGATTAGGTCCCCAAGAAAAACTTGCATTCGCCATCAATTTATTAAATGTGTAATCTATTCACGCTCAAGAACATTCCTCAATGATCTGAAGTGTCTTTAAACAAGAACCGTAAGTTTGACAAACTACACATACAATTCAAGTTTAGGAAAGCAACAGTACATCTTTATGTTCGACTAGGCGCTTCATGTTGGCCAGAGGCCTGATAGTCCAAAAAGACAAGGGCGCACACAGAAACATGCAAGTCAGAATAGGCATCCAAACTGTGAAATGCATTTTCTTAAAGCTTGATCATACCTTACTTATGCCCATGGCATTGTAACAGTGAAGCGCTCGCACAACAACAGGCGACTAAAGTTTGGCAGATAGGACAAGGGACCATGGCAGGCTCAGCATCCCACACATATGACCACGCCAGCTTTTCGATAACTTTAAAAAACACTGTCTTACGTGAGGTTTTGCGGGAAGATTTATGATTCAGTGAAACCGGTTCAGCTGTTTTGATTTGACGGTGTTAACACCTGCCTGTGGAACATTTTTTTTGTCTTTTTGTGTGCTTCACAATGACAATACCGTGAAACAAAAATGTGGTGAACTTTGAACAAACTTCGATTTGTAGCTGCCAGATAGTCGGTCTGGTGTTATGTGACCCCTTGCGTCATCTGCTCTCAAGATAAAGTTTAGTATCCCCCGGTGTTTTTCGAGCCTTGGCTTTTTATTTTTGCAGCCTGATCTTTTATAACTTCACAAAAAAAAACTGCAAAAGAAAAAAGTTTGCATCATAGAAAGCACTCACATTTGTGAGAAGGCCCAGCAGCACAGCCAGAGAGAGAGTCTCTAGGCGACGGTGAAGAAACCAAAATCTCCATGTCAACCACGTCCCCGCTGGACTCTTGAGCAGGAGCAGCATCTTGACGTAGAGCGCAGCTGTGATCAACCGCAAAAAAAAGAAAGAAAGAAAGAAAGAAAAGCTTTTGTAAAAACTGCAAGTAAGAAAGCAAGTTCAACAGAGTGGAAAGTTGGACGAGTTGGTCGTTCATTTAAGCTGGCAGAAACAGTGCCTCTCTGTGTACTTTTACTGCGCCTGTCTGTATACTCCTTGTTTCCTGTTTTACGTCAAGTTGCGCTGTTTCTACCACTTGAAAAAGCAAGCTCACAAAGAAAGGGGAATAAAAAAGATAGAACAAGCAATATTCGGCCACCACTTATTATTGGCCCCTAGTCGACTGTTCTCTAGTAAGGTGCACGAGCATGTGTGGTCCAATGAAGCCACAGAAATCCGCTCTGCAAATTTAATGTGAACTTAGCAAAGGAGGAGAGGAAGTCCTCCCTTATTCCCCTATTTGAATCCATAAAAAGTATATTCACCTTCTTTTTTGACAGGTTTAATTCAGAAGACTGGTCAACAGGGTGACTACAGGAACTCCACCAGTCTGAGTGGCCGGAGTATGTGCAGCTCGATAAGGCTGGCGAAATTCTCTTTGCAAATTTAGCGTGAAATTGGCCATGGAATAGTAGTTGAGTTCCTTCCTATGTGTCTATTCTAACACACGACAAAGAAAATCACCTTGTTCCCACGAAAGTTTCACTTCGGAAGACTGGTCTTCAGGGTGACTACAGAAGCTCTGTGAGTCTGAACTGCCAAAGCATGTGTAGCTCAATGAGGCTGTCACACTCACCTCTGCAAATTTATGGTGAATTCGCCTATTTTAACACAAAATGTAAATCACTTTCTTTCATGGGCAGCTTTTTTATGGAAGACTGGGTGTCGGCAAGGCAAAATATGCTCTGTGACGTTGATTATGTCACCTCAAGTAAAACATGTCATTATAAACGGGGCTGAAATGAAGTTCTAGCAGTACCTCTGTCCATGTTCAACCAGCTTTTCCCAGCTAATCCCACCTAGTTCTTTTGCAAAATGCTCAAGTCATGAAGACCATGAGTTAATGCACTGGTGCTGGCAGTTGCTGCCACTTTATGTTAGTTTCAGTGAAAAAGCTCACCATGCAAAACTGCTGAACCTGGAGAGCTTTTGCTGGAAATGTCGCCATGTGTCGTCCCTGCAAATAATATAAAAATGTTATGAGCCCACAAAAGCAATATTTCAACCCCATGTGGTAACCATTTTTCTAAGAGCGGGTTAACCATGCTTAGTCACAAAGTGCACGGAAGGTATATTGGTCTGTTTACGTTTTGTGGGAAGCACACTTAGCAACGCATTGTCACGGAGGTGTCCAGGGCGCATGAGCGCTGACTCTTTGAAATGTAAGGAGAAAACTACCCTGTCTCGTAGCTGCCATGGAGTCTTCCCCTGTAGACTTCAGTTGTTGCAGAACCGAACCCAGGCTTCGTGCCTGCAGATAAGGCATGGTGCTATGAGGGTGCCATGAATACTTACGTAAAGAAAATGTAGCCAAAATGTCCACAAACCAAAGCAAATCAGTGCAAGGACCTTAACAAATGCATGACATCACTGCTCTGTGTACATCATGAAGAGTAAAAACACGAGTCTTACGCACAGATGCGCTATTATATATCTGTGTTGCACCACTGATAACCACGCCGATGATCACGACACTAGACTCCTCAGAGCCAGGCCGGTACAGGTAAATTTTAATATTGTGGGCACTTTTATAATGACGGCACACAACGCTGCGAAGTCAGTGATTTCGAACTTAAAACATTCCTAGTATAACATATTACGCCTTCTTGTGCACATCCAGACAAGCCTAATAGTTTTAGGTAAAACTAACAAGAGTTAAGAGGAGACCGAACAAGGGGCATACATCACACAGCAGGCATGTCACTGACAGTAGCGAAGTCTCACCTTCGAGAGTCGAGGGGAAACCGGTGCAGCGAGATGCCAGCCGTGCGGGTGTTGCTTTCACACATTTCCACGGAGCACCGTTTCTTTGCGTATCGCGCTGTGCTCATCGTCGCGAAAGACGTTGAGCCCCTTGGGCGCAGTAGCGTCCAAGATCCAAGAGCACGACAGCCGAGTTCCCGCGCAGGTAACTGGGCTAATCACGCCCCAGCAAACAACAAAACTCCCGAAACGGTGTTAACTGCCGCTAAAACAATTATAAGCGAAGAACACATGGAGGCCCAAACACAAGCAAGCAGACGGACGTCAGCAGACTGCCTTTCCGCGCCATGAGGTCTATAAAAAACTGCAAAATATCGCTATTGCAAGTTGGCCTTTTTGCTAGTGGCGTACAGAGGACGCTAATAAGAAGTATGCATAATATTAGCAAAAACAAAAACAGTTTTGAATTTTGTAGCACGTTAAATATGATTGATATTATCAAATAATTATATTTAGCTTGTTTAAAAATACCAATGATTATACTTCTAGTCACAAACTAATTAATTTTAATAATGTTTGTCCCCACCTCTCCTAGTCGCGCTTCAATCGCATCCTTCACGTGACCCTCCAGGTCGATGTCGCTGGCGATTTGTTTTGAACCGCTTTTTGGCCGAAGCTTCGCTACCCATGTACATATACCTTGTCAAGCCGGCCTTACGATTCATCCAGATAAAGTCCAGTTGGCATCGCCTGTAATCAACCTTCTCGGATTTGTTGTGGATAACGGAACGCTGCGGCCGAATGAAGATAAGCTGCGCGCAATAACGGAGTACCCACCCCCTTATGACGTCAAAAGCCTACAGAGATATCTCGGGATGATTGCGTTTTATAGAGATTTTATTCCGCAATGCGCTGAGATAACTGAACCTCTGAACCGATTGCTCCGCAAAAAAGCGAAATGGTGCTGGGGGCAAGAGCAGCGAACCGCATTCGCGTGTCTTTCAAGGGCTGTGACTGAAAACGCGTGTTTAAACCTGCCCGACTTGAATCGTCCGTTCGTCTTGCAGACCGACGCAAGCGATTACGGATTAGGAGCAGTCCTTCTGCAGGAACATGACAGCGTTCTTCGTCCCGTAGCTTTCGCCAGTCATACGTTAACCGGAGCGGAGCGAAACTACTCAACAACCGAAAAAGAGTGCCTGGCAATTATTTTTGCACTTAAGAAGTTTGACATGTACCTTGACGGCGCTTCGTTTAGCATTCAAACTGACCACATGGCTCTCTCGTGGCTCAAAGGGCTTCAAAACCCTGCAGGACGACTCGCTCGATGGGCCCTTTCGCTCCAGCGCTACAAATACACAATCGAGTACAAGCGTGGAGTGGCTAACCACGTTGCAGATGCGTTGTCCCGTGCTCCACTTCTCGGGCAGGAAATGCAGGTGGATCCCGACTTGGTGGCACTGGCCAATGCGGCGCCCATCACACCAGAGTCGCGGTGGGGAACCCTGGTGAGCAGAGAGGAGCTCCGAGCGGCCCAGCTGTCCGATGGACTTTGTCAGAAGGTGATGCACCAGCTGGCAGAAGAAAACTCAGCCGACGCTGGGAATCCCAGAGACTTGGACTCATACCTGCTCAGCAGCGACGGCATCCTGCTGCGACACATCCCCCAGGCGGACGATGGGTCCAGCGGCCCGCCATTCCGGTCTGTAATACCACGTAAACTGCGTAAGTCATTTATAAGATATATGCATGATCCCGCCTTGGCAGGCCACAGCAGTGGGAGCAAAACTTACGAAAAGTTGTCCCAAATTGCAACGTGGCCAGGTATGAGGCAGGATGTGATGAGGTACGCTCGTAGCTGCCCGGTTTGTCAGAAGGCAAAACCCCGAGGTGGCCAACCACCAGGTTTAATGCAGTCGGTCGAAAGCAAGTACCCCTGGGAGTGTGTTGCCTGCGACGTTGTCGGTCCCTTTCCCCGTAGTCCACGCGGCAATCAGTATTTGCTAGTAGTGACCGACCATTTCACAAAATGGGTCGAAATGTTTCCTTTGCGCAAACTAGACTCTAAGAAAATCTGGGACTGTCTTCTCGAGACGTTCGCGCGCTTTGGCTTTGCCGCAACGCTTATTACAGACAACGCTTCTTATTTTGTTAGCAAGGTATTCGTGGATGCGTGTAAGGCGCTAGGCATGCGGCACAAACGGACTTCGCCATACCATTCACAGGCGAATATCACGGAAAGGGTGAACCGTAACCTGAAACAGATGCTTGTATCGCATACAGAGCGACACAAATACTGGGACGCGAAATTAGCAGAAATGGCATTCGCTACCCGCACAACAATCAACCGGTCCACGGGTTTTACTCCGGCCCAACTTAACTTTGGAAAAGAGCTCGTGTTTCCCCTGGGAAACGGCCTCCTTTGCACAGATCCTGCAAGCATGCAGCGCACAACCACGCAGTTCGCAGAAGATCTCCGGAAGCGTTTCACGGAGAACCTGCGTGAAGCTCGAGAAAGCCTCGACGTCTCGAGACTGCAGCAGGCAAACCAGTACAACAAGGGGAGGCGAAATCTGCAGTTCAAGGGAGGAGATCTGGTACTGAGGCGAACTCATCCGCTGAGTGATGCTGCTAGAGGCTTCACGGCCTCTTTAGCAAAGAGGTGGAATGGTGTTAGTACCGTGTTAGTAGCAAGCTCTCCAACCTGTCTTATGAGCTGGTGCATTGTGAATCTGGTGAAGTGTGCGGGTCTATTCATGTCGCCGACCTAAAAGCTTTCTATGAACCCGAGGAGGTAGATGTGTCGCAGGTTCCAGATGACGACTATCCGGACCACCTCTCGGAAGATTCCACACCGTCTCTACCGCGGTACAACTTGAGACGGCGGTGAAGACGACCGGGAGTAGCACGAGTTCTAAGTGTATTATCTTCATGCCCTCTTCGGTGTTTTTTTTTTGGGGGGGGGGAGAAGAGAAATGGTCCGCGCTCCCGCATGCACAGTGGGACAGGCATCTTTCGTGTGCGCGGCTACTTTTTCCTACCGCACCATGGCCTCATGTTTTTAATTTCTAGTTCCTCGTGCCAGACAGCGGCGACGCAGCTCCCATCATCAGACCACCCCCCATGGCTGCATCGGTACTGTCCGGAAGTACTGACGTCGGACCCGTGCTCGCTCATCTGAGAAAACCCTTGCTGACCCAGAAGGAAGGCCCCCCCGAAGACCATCAAAGACGTCCTCTGTTTTCGTTTTTGGAAGGGGGGAGATGTGTGGGCAACCTGGCGATTCCAAGCGGTTGGCCCAGGCTGCCCCTCCGACAATCATAAGTGGTCATCTTGACCACGAGGGGGCCAAGGGCAACTGGCCACGCGAGCGGCGCTCCGCCGCTGATAAAAGGCCGTCGCAGCGGATGCGCGGGGGCTGTTTGGATCGCGGCGCAGGCGATAGCGGTCATTAAATGTTTACGTGTTGTTGAACCGGTGTGCTCTGTCATTCTCCAAGACGGGTAGCAGCAAGGGAAATCCCACAAACCTCAGACTAGATCTTATACAATCTTGTGTGCAACTAAGACGAGGACAAAAGCAGAGAAGAGGCCACAACAAGGCGCCTTGTTGTGTCGTCTTCTCTGCTTTTCTCCTCGTCTTTGTTGCGCACAAAATTGTATAAGATGTCAAACCCACTCGCCCAAACAACCACTCTTCTCAGACTAGAACCAGTTGGATCCCCAGCGTGCATTGTAATAATCCAATGGAAAATGACAAGGTAAGGACAACAGGAAGGAGCTTCGCACGTTCACCCTCCAGAACTTGTCCCCCTTCAAAAACTCTTTAAAGTCACGTGCACATCGAGCGCGCTGTCGAAGCACGGTGGAAATCATGGAGCGCGTGCCGAAGACCGGGCGTTCGAAAGGCACGCCATGCCATTCTCACTGTCAGTGACAATAGTGACATTATTGAGCCTATTATACTAGTCACTAAGTAAAGAAAAGAAACAATACAAATATTTTAAGGTGGAAAACTACCACTACTCGTCTCGTCCTGTGAGGCCCTATGGTGAGAAGCGACTAGATACCCGCTGCGAACCGCTTTTGTGGATTTATCCTAGTGAAACACCTTAGATATATATAAAGAATGCCCTTGTCCAATAAACGCATATGATCAAATAAGGTCATAAAAGAGCCGTAAGAGAACTCTATAAAACCACAAAAACCAATATAAGAATATATACCCTATTGGAAAAACGTACAAGAAACAAACCTGCTGCTTGTACAGTTCTGGTATGACACCAACATAATTTCTTGTTATTATGTATGCAGCTAGTTTGGTTTGGCGTTCTGCATAACTGGAGATACCGGCACCGCTATGGCTCCGGGTCTGTCTATACTGGCAGTCAGTTTGCTTGCCGATATGATTCGGTGTGGCTGGTAGGATTTTGCGTCCGATGACGTAGCGACCGCCATCTTTCCAACAAAAACGCTTATAGCACAAGACCACCGGTATAACCAAATCATACATGCAGAAAGACGACCGCCATATTCCAGCGAAAACGTCCATCGTTCACCACCGGTATCGTTACATACACAATGAATGTCGAAAAAGAACATAAACCGCGTTTACATGAATGCAACTTAGTCGCATTGAATCCAGTTGCCGCATACAATATGCGGTCATGCAAACGGCATAATGCGCAAAGCGCCTCGCATTTTGAAACGGGGAGGATAATCGCAAGGCGCTCGCTGCGGGAGCGAGTGAATAGCTGAGAACATGGCGGCGGCCAACCTCGTAGGCGGCGCAGAGAGCGGTCCCGCAATTTTTTTCCCGAGAACAAACGCAAGCTTTTATTGCGATCATAAGTAAGCGGAATATAGCAGAGCTGCTCGGTGAGGGCGGCTCCGTCCAAACCATTGCGAAGTACGACTTGCGCGTCCGAAGGGGTCACAAAGGCTTCGGTGCAAGCACCAACGACACCGAGAGCTCCGAGCACTGTAGAGCACTGCATGGTAGCGCAGAACGAGCAGCTCCTACCTCGGTGCCGTTCCTGGCTGCGCAAGAGCCTCTCGGACTCGGGGTCCGGTTGGTCCGGTCGCGATCGGCGACGTCTGGCGCGGCGAAACGCGGAGGCTTCCTCAAAGCGTGCGCACACACGTCGCCTCTCGTTCAGAGTGAACCGGCGGCCCAGCCTGGAGTCCTAAACGCCTTGGTCTTGATGCTTATTCCGTCTCGCAACTTCTTCCACAGCACCGAAGACAGCGGGCACGATCTTTACTTTCGCCGAATGCGTCGAAAGGCCTCCACGTGCGATGCACCGGAAAACGCGGTGCGGCTGGTGCCGGAACGGAACTGCACAACTTCGAGCTTTGAGTCAGCGTGCACGGCGACAAACCGATCGTGACACCAAGCCGCGGATACCGCATCGCCGGTCGACAGCAGCAAACGGCCCGTTGCTCGTATCGTGGGCCGAGACTCGTACTCGGCCAACTTGGCGTCTTTTCGTGGTCCCTCGCGTCGTCGCAACCAGCCACAAACCCGACAAACCCACCAGCCCGAAACCGTAGCAAACGTAGCCTGCGTTGGAGAAAAGCGAAACCGAAACGTAAAGCTTCCGCTGCCGCGCCTTTTCTAACTTCTCGGCTTCCACTTCCGGTCGTCGCGGAGATGACGAACAATGGCGAAGATAGTGTGGTGTGTGGGGTCGTTGGCTCGTTTACGGTTACGGGACAGATGTTTTGCGGTCCGTTTCTACTGCGTCTCTGGTTCTAAACTCGACGGAGCCTCTCATAGTTCAACCAGGTGTGGTCGGCCTGGGTCAGCGGGGCCGGCTCGCCTCGTCCGATTGCCGGACCGCCGGCGACTTCCGAAATCTTTAGGCCTAGGATCCGAAGGGTCTCCGTGAAACGGTAAGCGAATCTCGTCCCGTTTTCGTTCTACTTTTAAATTACGTTAGGTGTGTTCGTGACAATTTTGAACTAGAATAATTGTTCTTCATTGCGGTTTGTCATTTACCGAAAATGTAAATCGAGCAATGAACGAGGAGCCATGCGTGAAAACGATGTCTGTACGATGTTAACTTCTACCTGGGCGGCTAAAAAAAAAAAAAAGTCAAGACTGGTTACGGTTGGATGCGAGGCTGCTCCCAATGCAATGGTAAGCACTTAATGCGCCTTTCTGGACGGCATGTAAGCAATATAGCGATCAACGAGACGAGTGACGGCGAGAAGCTACGAGTGCCGGCGACGAGCGACGAAGATTTCTCACTGTCGCTGCTTGCGTCCCTCGGTTTTTGGGTTTCGAGAAAACGTCGCTCATCGCCTTGGTCGCTTGCACCAATCGCTTTCATGTCTGTCTCGTCGCGCGGCTGACTACCGTATTTATTCAAATATAAGTCGACCTTTTTTTTTTTTTTTTTTTTTCGGAAATCGTGACCAAAGAATTTCGACCTCCATTCGCGAACAAATTTTGCGACCCTACCGGAGGCATGAAGCTATCGAGTCACCGAGCCGGCTTGCCGTAGAGCCGCGCCGCTTCTTGTTTCAAAAAGCTTTTGGTAAACAACAGAAATGGCCCGCCCGCGGTGGCTGGTGCCGCTATCGCGCGCACCGCTCGTACGTCGGATTTCGCCATCGCGCCTCTAGTGTTCCCCTTGCTGGGCAATGGGGAAGGAGAGGAACGCGATGCGCAATGCACTTTGCCCTCCATCCTCGCTAAACAAAAAAAAAAAAGATGTTGTTTTTGTTAGTTGCTTGAGGCGGCTCGGCTCGCGTGTTGCTCATGGCGACACGGCGGCTTTGCTTGCGTCTTTGCAGCTTCTTTCCTCGCTTCGCACCTTTTTTTCGTTTCTTGTCATTTTACAACGGTGTCAGTGAAGTATTGTTGCGAATTTGCGAGGATGTCTACGAAGCTGACGAAGCTTCGGACGACGATGACATGCCCAGAAGTTCTGACGGTGATTAAGTTTTTGGCATCGCCCCGAGATTTAGCTGAGAGTGATGTAAATAAAGGTTTGTTTCTTTCTTTTGCCCAAAATGTCCCCTGTGTTAAAAATACAAAAAAAAGGTCGACCTATATTTGAATTATTTTTTTTTAAATTTATTCTCGGTGGGTCAAATAAATATGGTTCGACCTATTTTCGAGTAAATACAGTAACTTTAATTCTTATTTTGGGTTACGTCGGACGCAACTCGAATGGTTGACAGATAGTTACGTTGGGCGTAACTCTAATTTTTATTTCGGGTTCCGTCGGACGTAACGTTAGACACTGCGTTACACTTAAGCAAAATAGGGGCTGCTGGTTCATCATGTAAACCAACCATTTGTGTTTAATTAAAACGCATCACTGGCCTACAAAAATACTGCTATCCTAGAGTTTATGCTATAGGAATGTAGCGCTTCAGATAAATTTGTTAATTTTTACTTTTAGTCCCTGCCCCACCAGATACAACATCTGGCCTAAAGCAATGTTCCGGATCTCCTTCCAAGACCTCAGGCGGGTCGTCATTCAATCCAGGAGTCGGCGGCGTCTCATGGGCGTGTTGCTGGTGCTTCTTACTGGATGGTGCTACCGAGGGAAAAGTGGTCGTGCTTGGGAAAGGCAAGTATGGCCGCCGTAAGTATACATATTGTTTTTACCTTTGCTCGAACCTACTTTAAAGAAATGCACAGTTCGCATGTGTGCATCTCTCAATGCTTCTACAGTCGGCTGTTATTATTTAGAGTGCTCCAACTCTGTCAGCGCTAGTTTCTCTAGATCATGCAAATGGGATGCAACACTAAACCACATATGCTCTCGCAACAAACAGTGCTGTGCCGAAGCGCTGTGGAATTTACTCTAGCTTTATAATGAAGAAAAAATTAATGACGCCAAGTATAGCTACTTTTGTGACTCCGTTTTACCAAAAGCTCTGCCGAAACAAACTTGCCGCCTTATAGGTAGTGCAAAAGAACCTCGCGTACCTAACCCGGAGAAGGGAATTTTTTTCATAGGTCAATTTTTTCTTAAACGAATACCTTCAGCCTCCTTGAAATGTTAACATCATGTGACACACGGAAGTACAGTAAACCCCTTAATGTTGGCGAACCTTTAATTTTCGCGGCCTTTAATTTTGTGGAATTCAGTGGCTTCGATTATGTCCTCTGTGACCGATTCGAGAAGAAATAGGGGCCACGGAGATAAGGGGGTTTTACTGTACGTCGGAGGAAAGAGGAAGTCACTTTTGTTTGTATGCAAGAGTAAAACCAACAACAACAATTATGGCGTTGACACTTTGTGAGCCTATCTGTGTCTATTGGATGATATCAATTTTGTTTTAGTTCGTTAAACCTTGTTGCCTGTACATTGTGGGATGTCGTCTTCAACACGAGCAGTGGTTTTCCTCTGAAGCAGGCAGCATGGACGCGTGCCGCAGCACAACATAGTTCATTTGCAGGTGGTACCGCAGGTTGAAGGATGGTTGGCACAATATGGCGGAATCACAATTCAATGTTCTACCTCGGGCGTAGACAAGATTTGCTTATTCTAAATCATTTTGTCTAAAAATCTGGGATTTGCGATGAATGTACCCGCATGGTTGGAAGGGCCAGACAATCCTTGTGAGCGCTTTGTTTTCTAGCCTCTCAGTCCTGAACCCACTCACGCACCACATGTGTAAATGTTCCGATAGGTGGGATCACTTATTTGGAAAATGGTGAATGGCAACTGTTATTTTTATCAGAATTCTGTATTATGGTCAAAGTTGGACTGCATATTTGCAATACTTTTTCTCACTTAAAAATATGTCATACTAAAAATATGTAGAATAGCCGATGACAAAAAGAGAATGGCTGGGCGTCCTCCAGTACGTTCGTGTGCTTTTCACCCCACTTTGGACAGATGTGCTCGCTCCAGGCTCATGAGGCGCTGAAACGTCGTCGAAGGTAGCAGACGGGCTGGTGGTGGAACAACGGAGACTTCTCCCTGCCTTTCTCATGCTGTCAGTCAGCGTGTACTTCTATACTCTAACTTAGCTTAATCTGCACAGAGCTGAGGAGAATAGGCTTTGCGAGTGCCCTTAATGCATATGCATTTGTACAGCTGAGGCACTTTCTGAATCAAGAACAAAGTGTATCTTACCTTTAAAAACACATCATTTTGGGGGTGCAAAAGGAATTATTTTTGTTTGTATTGTCTTATTACGCATCGCAGGCACGTAGCCAGGGGGAGGCCCATAGGGCCCGGGCCCCCCCCCCCCCCCCCGAAATCTTGCATTTTGCATGAGTGATCCTCTTCCCCCTCCCCCTCATACAGCATTTTGTCATGAATGGGCCCCCCCTGAAACAAAATCCTGGCTACGTGCCTGACGCATCGACTCCTTCAACTTAATGCGGAGTCGACCTACGCTGTTGAAAAATTTAATGCCTGCCAGGTAATTGTTTTGCATTTAGTTAATATATCAGTATTCAGTTAGGTATCCCAAGACATTAGTCGCTGAGATGCACTCTCTCTGTAAGTCAGTCATGTTTAACATTCATAAAACTGCTTGTCAAATAATGGCACTGTCGAGGACATGTACTCGGCTCGAGCAATCGCTGTGCACAAGCTGGTCGTGTGGATACAGGCAGCAAACATCCCGGTTGAAACGTCCTTCCTCGCAATGTAGCTCAAGAATAGGTCAGGGTCCCACTCACAAACGTCTATACTTTGCATCTCTTTAAGCTGGACCACTTTTGACACTACAGGCCATTGCAGCAAAAACAGTGTGACACATGATTATAAGCTCGACGTACCATGGCATCTAACTAGAAGGTCACATGGCTTGCAGCTTCTGCCGTGGTTAACTTTAAACAGAGATAGTTTGGAATAATGCTCTCGGTTTTTAGTGTTGCCCGGCACGGTTAACAATTTGGTGATATAGTGCTGCAATGAAAAATCTGCATTCGTGACTGTATCACCTTATGAATGCATACTAGCTATTAAACTCTCCATTCTGCAGAGAAATGAAATGCACTTTGCTTCCAATTGCAGCTACTTCTGGAACTTCATGGTATGAAGCACCTTATGGCTGCAAGCTCTGACCGATATTGTTCTCTGGTCTGCGCAGGCCCATTGCAGGGAGTCACTCCGAGAGCCTCACCAGTGTTCCTGCCCGTGGTCGTTCTAAATTTTTTTGTTGTGTGTATGTATCCTTTCTGTCTTTCCCTTAATTGTACTCAGGCGTTTTCTTTTCATTATCGCAGATTTGCCTCAAAATTGGTTCAGCACACAAATGGACGCTGTACAACTGTATCCCACATATGTTGTTCAAGATAACTTTTCTTTGCGAAAGTTAGATTTTTTTTTATGAAGGTTAGTCTTTTTTTGTTTTTATTTAGAAATTTATGCGAGTTTCCATGGGCAACACTAAAACGTTATGCCAGGAGCAAGGGCAAGTTTACTGCTCTGATTTGTTCTCAACTGATTGCAAGAAATTTCGTTAATGTTCTGAAACCTCCTTTCAGCGCTTGCTTTGCAGCATAAAAAAATTATACATAGGACATACTTTGTTTTTTAAACTGCTTTCTTATTCTGTAGGTCTGCCTGCCATAGATGTCGCACTACTGGAGAGTAGGCGAATTCGATTGTTGGTTTTGCCATTGCTTTTTTTTTTAGCCGTTGTCTTAATAGTTCTTTTAAATTTAGAGATTTTCCTAAAAAGCAAGCCGGGAAGAATATTTAGTTTGATTAGGTAGCTGAAAATAATGACTTAGTACCCCTTTGTCAGTAAAATAGATACTGTGTGCCGCTGTTAGTGTCAAGCCTAGATCCTCGCTTTTTTGGCATTTTGCTCAGAGCAGTACCCATTTTTATTCATTAGCCTCTTGGTGCACCAACTAAACTCTTTCTATCCAGGAGCAAGTGAGTGTACCAGACACCTGCCCTCTGCTGGTACACTCTACCCTCACGTTCAGCGAGTGTATGGACTGGAGTTGTATCCCCAGTCGACACTCGCTGAGCACGAGGGTAGGAAAATCTTTCCATTGCAGCAGAGCCATTATGGGGAGAGTCTGGCAGTCTATGATTTCGCTGCCGTAACGTCTCCCTTCCGAGGGAGCTAATCAGCCCGCGGCACAGAGCAAGAGGTGTGAGCGCGTGCGCATGAACTCTAGGCGGCTCCCAGCTGAGCGGGGAGGGCCGCCATTTTCATTCATTCGCCCGGCATGGAATCGATATTCAAATTTCGGATCTTTCCTTTTATTTGGCAGGCTCCGGCAATAAAATGATATAGTGTTATTCCTCGGTGGCTTAAAAACCTAAAGAAAGAAGTTCCTTCATGTTTAAACGCAAACTTTTATTCAGGAAAAAAAAAAGAAATAAGCCCGTAGCAGACGACGCATAGCCTCAACAGTGCTCCGTGCCGACAGCTTTGTGTCAAAATGGCGGTCGTCTCGTCTTTGCTGCCTTCTCTCTCCCTCCTTCGGCGCTCTTCTCCCTTTCCTCCTCTCCGGCGCCTTCGTCACCACACCCACTGGCTAAACTCTCCCACTATACGGCTCTGCATTGCAGTAGTAGTTTTATTTATAGTCTGTAACAGTTGAATGTGAATATTTGACAGAAATCTCACAGGTTGGGGGGAAAGAGGGTTAAATGAATGCATTTGATCATTCGCCTTAATTCGGTACCCATCATTTTAACGCCTACGTGGCCTTGTCCTGGGGGGTGACTATGACTAAAATAAAAGGATCTATGTGCTGATCACGAAAGAATATGCTAGCCATTCTAATGTAGCTCTGCCAAGTACTTGATTGTGATTTGTTTTTATTTTCAGCTATTGGGTGCCTCAAGATCTGGAGATCCTAGTGGCCACAAGCTTGGACTCAATCTTCTTCTGTGGTCTGGCCAGGACCATGGGGGAGGTAGTCCGAGCAACAAGAGCATCGCAGTATCTCCCTGCCTGTGACTTTCGATCAGCGTCACGACGGGGGAGTCCTCGTGCCACCAGGTGTTAGGTATGCCACTTGAAATAAGCATTCTTCTTACCTATTAATAGAACAGCAAAAGCACTACGAAGCCTAAAATGCAAAAAAAAACATATTTAAATCTTTGGTTGGATGGAGTTCCAATTACAAAAAGGAGTCTGCAGACATGATTAACATGTGAACTTAAAGCCCGCGGATGTAGGTTCGACGGTGTCACAGAAATAACTTCCCGCAGATGGCTTCGCTAATGCTATACCCTAACAAATTCTTAAAATAATCATTGTGTTACATTGGTGTCATCAATCTTATGTACCTACCCCACCCAGCAGTCGGGAGATGTGAAATATAAAAAAAATGTGAACTTGCACATTGTCAGCTCTGCAAAGATAATATATTGAACCGAGCATAGCACGTTCAACTTAAGAAAGCAATTCAGTGCAGGCCTAGTTTTGAGGTTCACATATGTGTTATTGCCCTTCATAATGAAGTAAAAACTGTTTAAGCTGTAGCCCACTACTGGCTTTCTATTAGTGTTAAAAAGTGTTATGGCGTTTTAAACAGCTCGCTCTAAATATTTTCTTGAAATACGTAGGTTTATGGAAATTATTATGTGGACGTTTGCAGACAGTCATGGTGAGACCAATCTTTAGTGCCAAGTGTTCCACTTATTCAGAGTTGGTTGAGTCTGTAAATATTGTAGGTCGCAAATTATATTTTTATGGTATGCGATGGGCACAATCATCCGTAATGACTAGCTCTACCTAGGGGAACTTTATACGTTTCCTACGGCAAGATGGTTTCGCAAAACTAAGTATTTAGTTTATTCAACTCTTGCACTAACCTTATCTCTAGAAACTTTTTATATTCTTTACGATGCTGAGATAGGATTCTGGAAGTAGTTTTTCTAGAACTACGCTAGACATTTCCAGTTCATCATTTTTCTCGCAAAGCATTCGAGAGAGCCAAACCCTGTAATGTACGGAGGGAACTCACAGAATGATGCGACTGGCAGTTTGAAACATTCGGCACTGTAACAGTAATAATGACATGTCACTTGCCTATGTAATGCTCATTGTCGCAGATCAAACTGCTTTTTCCGTCTACACTAATTTTCAGTGGACTCATTCAGCGAACTCGCACCCGAGACTGCAGCGCTGGGTTCTGCGAAGTAATTTGCATGAATATAGATGCAACAGGTTTCTTTGAGTGTGCGGCTAACACGTATTCTTCATATTGAATCTGCTAACTGTATTCATGACCATGTCCATAATTGTTAACACATTCCAGCTTATTTTAGAGCGCAGCTCTTAGGGGCCCGTTCCCGGCTTGAGCGGCGTCGCCGTCGCCGTTGGCGTCGCCGTCGGCGTCGCCGTCGGCGTAACCAAGGTCATTCCAAGGTCACGTGGCCCCCAAGGTCATCCCAAGGTCACGTGACCCCCAGAGGTCACGTGACCCCTCCCCCAGGGTCACGTGACCCCTCCCGGGGAGGGTCACGTGACCTCTGGGGTCACGTGACCCCCAAGTCACGTGGGTCACGAAGGTCACGTGACCTCTGGGGTCACGTGACCTTGGGGGTCACGTGACACCCAAAGTCACGTGACCCCCCTGAAGTCCCCCCCCCGAAGTCACGTGACACCCCCCAGGTCACGTGACCCCCAACCCCGAAGTCACGTGACACCCCCCAGGTCACGTGACCACCCCCAGGGTCACGTGACCCCCGCCTAGGTCACGTGACCTCCCCGATGACGTCATCCTCACTGATGACGTCACCGGCATCCGCATCGCCATCGTCATCATAACTGATGACGTCATCAGCGACGTCACTGATGACGTCATCAGTGATGATGACGATGGCGATGCGGATGCCGGTGAGGTCATCAGTGACGTCACTGATGACGTCATCAGTGATGATGACGATGACGATGCGGATGCCGGTGACGTCATCAGTGACGTCACCGATGACGTCATCAGTGATGATGACGATGACGATGCGGATGCCGGTGAGGTCATCAGTGACGTCATCAGTGACGTCACTGATCACGTCATCAGTGATGATGACGATGACGATGCGGATGCCGGTGACGTCATCAGTGACGTCACTGATGACGTCATCAGTGATGATGACGATGACGATGGGGATGCCGGTGAGGTCATCAGTGACGTCACTGATGACGTCATCAGTGATGATGACGATGCGGATGCCGGTGACGTCATCAGTGACGATGACGTCATCGGGGAGGTCACGTGACCTCGGCGGGGGTCACGTGACCCTGGGGGTGGTCACGTGACCTGGGGGTGTCACGTGACTTCGGGGGGCATCCGCATCGTCATCGTCATCATCACAAATGACGTCATCAGTGACGTCACTGATGACGTCACCAACATCCGCATCGTCATCGTCATCATCGCTGATGACGTCAACGGAGTCCGCATCGTCATCGTCACTGATGACGTCATCAGTGACGTCACTGATGACAGCATCGGCATCGTCACGTGACCCCCAAGGTCACGTGACCCCCCCCCCCAGGTCACTTCACCCCCCCAGTACCCTTCCCTCCTCCTCCTCAAGAGCTGCGCTCTAATTCGGTGTTACAGGGAGTTGTAAACGGCTTTCACTTTTTTATTTTGACATTTGAGTTTTCTTCAGTACTTTTCTCAACATCTGTGCTTGTTGAGCCGTACTCAAGTCCATACATCTTGTCTTTCGCTATTACCTTAATATATAAAACTGTTGATGCCGAGTGAGAATTCAAGGTACCAGATCTGTCTTGTGAGTTAAATAAGAACCAATAAAAAGCTTTACAAAGAAAATTTTGATAAAGGATGCTGTATGGTCATTAGAATAGCACATGCCATGCTAAAAAAATACAAATTCTTGTTAGGTATGCAAGGATGACAGTGCTGTGCTGTTTCTGATGTGTCACAAAAAAATCAGTGCCATACAGTGTTCCTTATGGAAGTACAAACTGTTGAATTCGAAGCCCAGAAGTTTCATTCAAGAATGTTCCTCAATACAAATGTATTTAGAGATCTGAGCCACTGACTTATACATGACTATGTGGCGAACATTCATTTTCATGTGCATTATAGTTTACAAGGTCTAGTCTGCATTGATTTATTGCATTCATGCTGAAACTGGGAGGGGTTCTCTGGGTATGAATAAAGAGATATAAATTTCTTGAAATCAAAACATTTGAGAACGGACAAAAGGAAGGATCTGAGAACGGTATCTTAGGTTTTCTTTTCTTTTTCTTACAGTATGTTCACTTTATTTCACCTGATGCATTTAGTTTTTAGCGCAGCTCTTAGCACCCGTTTCCATGTTTCGCTGCGTCGCTGTCGGCCTAACCGCCCAACTGAACTTGGTAGGAAATTGAATTAATGTTGCGGTCATGTGACGTTAATATTTCCGCTAAGTCTAGCTGAGAAACTGAATTTTTTTATGGATGACGTGACACGGTCATGCGACGTCATTTTCTCCGCTACTTTTAGCGGGAAAACTGCATTTGTGTTGAGGTCATGTGACGTCAATTTCCGCGCTAAATTTAGTGGGAAACGTAACCCGCTAAATTTAGTGGGGCAATTTTCCCGCTAAATTCAGGGAAATTTCCCGCTAAATGGGAGGGAGCAGAAGAGGAGGAGAGGAGGGGGAGGAGCCTACCATCCTCCTCTTCAAGATCTGTGCTCATATTTCATCTCACGTCTCATATTTCATCTCATGTTTATTCAACTTTTATATTGCAGGTGCACTTGCAGCACAAATCTGGGTTGTGCTGATCCTCTACGCACAAGTTAGGAACTCCTGAGTGGCAAGAGTGGGAGTTCGGTCTGACAGCTCAAGGGACACCATTGTTCAGTATTGAATTTTTAATTATCTTTTGAGCAAAGTTAAGCTTTGCTGCTTGCAGTTCTTCTAAAAATAAATACCTGCAACCAAATTTACCAGGTCACAACATTTTGCCTCTGCTCTTAGTGCTCCTGGTGAGCCTCGGATAAGAGCTTACTGGTGTGCAAACATCATGCTTGTTTGAAACCACTCACTGATGTAGACTAGCTGACATCCAGCATTCCAATGAAACGCTGGATGTCCACAAGTCTTTCCTGAACAATGCAAGCGGGAAAGGAACCATACAATCGTATCGTATTGGGGGACATTCTACACAGTGTTTTTTTGTATGTTTTACAGACTTTTTTTAAAGAAGCCATAAAAGCTACATTTACGCGGTCTGTGCACGTGAGTTGCATGGCCAGGGCGGCATAGTATAAAAGGCTAATTTGTAATGATCAGTCGGCTTATTACAGAGATGTGCCAGACTTCTTTCAGAAAACTGGATGGAGGTTCATTGTAGCATAGTTTTATCCCGCAAGCCTGAATATCCCGTTCGTTTTCCGCAAAGATATAACTAAACGTGAGAAAACACAAAAAAAAACCTCCTACCAATAGTGACATCGTAAGAAGACCTTCCGGCCGCCAAGCGTTTGTCGCTTAAGGGCCGCACGTCCAGTCGCAAGTTTTCTAGGTATATTCTCCCGCATTGGCACCAGTCGTGACACATTTTACTGCCCTTTTAAAAAATGACATGTGCGTGCATAGCTTCGATAGGCGCTGAAGATGAGTGAGCAAAGATTTCGAAAGCTGCTTTTGTGATGTCGCTCTCTAGGGAAGGGCTTTCACAGCGCTTTAAAAATGACTCTATGCAGCCTCGATTCATCAAATTACCAAATAATTTTGATATTTGAGATTCTGGAGGTCAAATGAAGTTTTTAAAGTGTTTTCTCAAATACAAAACCGCTTCAGCCTCTCTTGAAGTACAAGAATTTTTAATCAGTGAAAATAGACCCATGGTTCCAATTAGAAACTTGCTAACCGTCATCAAAACACACTAAATCAACTTTCTTTGTGAAGATATAAGACAAGAGAAGCATTTTATGGCATTCTAAAAAAATGGTCAATTTGGACGCGTTTCCAGACTTCGGTTTCTTACCAGAGCGCATCTTTGCACCTGCGGTCCTGCTGCCCGGTGGCCGCAGTGCGAAGCCACCCCCTCGCCTCCCTCGTAGGATGGAGGGAAGCAAGGCGCACGTGTGTTTCGCGTCTAAGCCCCTGGGGAACAGGATTGTGGGCGTAGAGATGAGCTCTGATAAGAAACTGAAACCCAGAAACTCGTCCAAATAAAGCGTTTTTACAGAATGCGTAAAATGCTACCCCTGCATTATATCCATCTAGAAAGTTGATTTTGTGGTTTTCAATGACTCGGCAAGTTTCTAATTAAAACCATATTTTCATTTTCAATAATTAAAAAGTTATTTAACAAATTGTATTTAATTATCTGACTGATTGCTACGATTAGGCCCCTATACTATGTACGCCTGGCCATATAACTCGCCTGCACAAACCGCATTAATTTAGCTTTCACGACCTTTCTAAACATATATGTAAAGCTTAAAACTAAATCGCCCTGTACAACAGTGACAAGGCGAAACCAGCATGTTGGAGCCATATGGCTCCACCATGCTTGTATTGCCTTTTCGCTGGTATAGGATGTCCCATATTACATCATGCATGTATGGTTCCGTCCGCCTACATGGTTCCGCCATAATCCACTACGCAGGTATAGGATGTCCCATAATACGACACGCTTGTATGGTGCCGCCTACCTGTATCGTTCCGACGTAATCCACTATACTGGAGCCGCGGTTTCGCTTGTATAGGATGTCCCATATTACGGTTATGCTTGTATGAGCCTTTTCCATCATCTTTCCATCATCGAAATTTTCCAACAGGGTAGGAAGATATATGAAACTGATAACAAGTTCCTTATTTGATCGTCAACGCCGCCTTGCACCTCAGCTTGTAAAATCTGTGAAGTAAGAGTTAAAGCACATGCTTGATCTCGAACTTATCCGACCATAGTCCTGTAGCTGGTTATGTCTTCTGCACATGGTACCTTACAGAAAGGTAACTGGATACCTTGCGGGGATTATCGGGCTCTAAGCAATATCACGGTGCCCAGTCGATATCGTGTACACCACGATCAAGATTTCATTAGCGTCGCGCCATTCAAGAATCCACCGTTTTCTCAAAAACCTACCTTGTCTGAGCATCCCACCTGATTACTATAGAGCAGGCTGACATCACAAAGACCTCTGTAATAACACCTTTCGGCATGTTCGAATACCTGCGCATGCAGTTTGGTCTTCGGAAGGCAGCCCAAACTTTTCAACGCTTCCTTGACCAACTTAACCGAGGACTGAGCTTTCGCTTGGCCTACATCGACGATATTCTAATTTTAATAAAAAACACTTGCGCCATATTTTTG
The DNA here is from genome assembly GCF_016920785.2 of Ixodes scapularis. Taxonomy (NCBI): domain Eukaryota; kingdom Metazoa; phylum Arthropoda; class Arachnida; order Ixodida; family Ixodidae; genus Ixodes; species Ixodes scapularis. The sequence continues at coordinate 132,908 of NW_024609845.1, forward strand.
CTTTACTCGGCGACTATAGAATCACGATCAATGCCATCAATTGAACTGGGAGTATCTCAGCTGCATTTTTTGAGGCGTCACCTGGACCAGCATGGTATTCAACTGCTCAGGTCTTAAGTTTAGGCAATTGAAAACTACCCTCCTACGACTTCGGTGCGGAAACGTTGTAAGATCCTAGGCCTTGCGAATTTTATAGGCGATTTACCCCACACAGCCGCCACAACTCACCAACAACTAAACTCCCTTTCCCATAGGTCAGTGAGGAAGAATGATGAAATCATGAGGAATGACGCCGCCGCAATCGCGTTCACTCCCATCAAAGAGGAACCTTGAAGGGTTGCTTGCTATCTCACCTTAAGTGTGACGCTCCCACTTCAATTATGGTGGACCCATCAGGTACCGCTGTGGAAGCAGTGCTCCAACAATTCGTCGATGGACATTGGAGACCAGTTGCTTCCTTTTCGAAGACATTGTCGCAGCTGAAACTCGTTATAATACATTTGGCGTTAGGTGGTTGCTATCTACCTTGCTATAAAACATTTCCATCACTTTCTTGATTCCCCAATTTCATGGACATTTCTGGTCTCCTAATGCTCACTAAGTTTCCGCGCCCTTTTTAACGGAAAAATTCACGTCACAAAACGTATTCACCGAATCAGTTTCCCTGCTAAATTTGGCGGGAGAATCAATGTCACGTGACCTATGCCCCAAATCAGTTTCCCCGCTAAATTTAGCGGAGATATTGATGTCAAGTTACCTGTGCACCAGTTCAGTTTCTCCAATAAATTTGGCGGAAAAATGTATGTCACGTGACCTGACGTCACGGGACCTAAAGAAAAATTGAGTTCCCCACTTAATTTAGTGAAAACATTTATGATACATGAGCTATGCACCAATTCATTTTGCCCGCTGAATGTAGGGGAAAAATTAACATCACGTGACCTTTGCCCCAACTGAGTATCCCAGCTATATTTTGCGGGAAAATTGAGGTCACTTGACCTGACGTCACAAGACCTACAGAAAAATTACTTCTTCGCGATGTTTAGCAGAGAAATTTACGTCACTTGTCCTATTCACTAATTCAGTTTTCTCGCTAAATTTAACGGAAAATTTGACGTGACGTGACCAAAGTACCGATTCAGTTTCCCCGATCAGTTTCGCGAGAAAATTAATGTCACGTGACCTGATGTCACAGTGCCTACCGACAAATTCACGTTCCCCGCTACATATAGCGGCAAAATGACGTCACCTGACGTAAGCACCAATACAGTTTCCCCGCTAAATATGCCGGAAAAACACACTACGACCTCAAAACCATTTATTCATCAAAAACGTGTCGACGCTAAATCAACGCAATGTTGATTTAGTGTCGATCTCCTCGACGTCGTCCTAAACGTTCTCCTTGAAGTCATCCCAGAGGCCGTCCTCGAGGTCGCCTTAGACGTCGTTCATAATGTCGTCCTCTAGGACGTCGTCCTCGACGTCGTCCTAATACCGTCCTTGGCGTCGTCGATGGCCTTGTAACAGAAGGAGGTAAACATGACGAATGCTGTCTCAATGAAAAAAAGTGGTTCTTCAAGCCGTTTTTTTTATCCTTACCGACCACAAGCCTTTGACATATCCTTTCACATGGAGCCCCATATTGTATACAGCACGCGAGATCCGACAAAGGTCCTACATTTGTGATCTACGCACGATTCACGGTTCACACGAGGCCAACAAAGAAGAGTGGCCGATGCCCCTTCAAGCTGAGGTTGCAGCTTGGGCCAGTTCGTGTCACCTATTTAAAATATTAAAACAGCAAGTGACGAGGGACGAGAAGCAGTAGGACACATACACAACACTGACTATAAACTGAATTTTTATTCATCGTGACCATACAATAAATACTTGTTTGCTCAAGATCATAAACAAGTAGATAAAACAGACAAGCATCACACCACAAAACCACTGTATTGCACGCGCTCATCTTACACTAGCGGCGAGCAAGATAATCAAATTCTGTTAGATAGGGCAGAAAAACGGGCAGCTGACACTCTCGGCGCATTTCAAGAATTGATGTAAACACCACAGACCTGACCACCCCTCAATCAATTTCACAGCACTTGCTATGGCGCAGAAAAATGACGCGGAACAGACGCAGCTTCAGCATTATTCGTCTCTAGTGCTGGAAGAGATGTCTCTTTTATATTGCCCACAACACCTGATCCGTGATGCCCCTTGTCCCGCTCCTCAACTTTACCTTACACCTGCATTTCATGAGGTAGAATTTGATGTCCTCCACAACCTCTCTCATTCAGGCATCAAGGCAACACAACGCCTTATCTCAACGCGCTACAAGTGGCCGAAGATGATTGCGCATTTCAAACGCTGTGCACGAAAATGCTTCAGCTGCCAACGTTCCCAGATCGGTCGTCACACCGTCAGACCTTTAGCTGCATTCACACCACCGGACGACCGTCGTCTATGCCCACCTTGACCTAGTCGGTCCCCTCTCATCATCTGGAGGTTGTTGGTATATATTTAGTTTAACTGATCGCATCACAAAGAGTCACCCAAACATTCGTTTCCAGTTGGGTTAGTCGTTACAGAGTACCAGCGACTGTCAAAACTGACCAGGTCAGACAGTTCCAGTTTTTGTCTTCCACAACAAATCGCAATCTTTGGGCATTTACCACATTCACACAACTGCCTACCATCCGGAAGCAAATGGCATTTTAGAAAGATTTCATCGACAGGTAAAGGTTCAACTGATAGCGACCTATTCACCTACGACTTTTTCAGGTAGATTTCCTCTTATTATGCTTGGATCTCGCACAGCGATCCAATCTGCTGATCTTTGGTGCAGTAACGCCGAGCCTGTCTCTGGGACCACTCTGCGGTTACCAGGGTTTTTTTGTCCTTCCGCACAGATTACGACGCCTGATCCCCTCGGCTACTCACACAGGCTTTGTGCGGCGATGCAGGACATTAACCCAAGAGAACAACGCCAACTCCGTGTATTCGTCCGCCTCGACCTAGCAACCTTCTCACGCGTCTTTGTACGTCAGGATGCTGTCCGCAAGCTTTCCAACATCTATGTAACGACCCATTCAAGGATCTTCATTGTAGTATAAAGCATTTTACTCTCGACATCAAAAACAAAAAGGTGGTCGTTTCCTTGGACCGTATTAACCCAACTTACAATGATGAATCCATCCCACAAAACCCAAGCTCAATTTTCCTAAGTTCAACGAAAAGCATCCGCCCCCCCCCCTCCCCCTTTCCGCTACTGCCAAGCATCTCCAACGAACTGTTACCGGCCACCACGAGACGACGCTACATTTAATATCGCTCGAGGCCCCTCAAAGGCGCCTGAACGCTAGGAGGGGAATTGTGTTGCGGCTGGTACTACGAACCGAGGGTAAGACGATGAGACGGCACAGGCGCTGGGGGAAGTCACTGACGCGCGACACAGCGAGCTCGAGGATCGCCACAGAACGACCTGGATCTCGACAGTGCGAGACACTCATCCACCAGACACTCTAAGTAAACGATTCTGCAGCTTCATGTCACGTGACTTAAACGCAACTTCAGTTTCCTCGCTAAATTTAGAAAAAAAAATTCGTATCACGTGTCATGACGCCACGTGACCTATACTCAACTTGAGCTTCCCCGCTAGATTTAGCGTGACAATAGACGTCACGTGACATCAACGCAAATGCAGTTTCCCCACAGCGGGAAAATTGACATCACCTGACCTGACGTCACGTGGTGCTAGAACATTTCAAGTATACAACATAATTTACTACCAGTTTGCCATACGATTTTAGGGCGTTTTTATGGATTCAACATAGGAAATTTAATTATTAGCCCGTCATAGGTTTTGGTTTTACTACTTTTCCGGTTCAAGAGGACTCCATATTAATGCAATACCCTCGGAACATTCAGTCGACCCAGTGCCAACCAAGCACAGCCTATCCAATGCATGATCTATTTTATAAAGCGTGTTGTGCAATGACACCAGCTGTCGCAAAACAAGTTGGTCACCATGCAAACAAATACATTATTGTGCACACAGGTCTTTAATATCTATGAATCCGGAATAATTAATGAGAAAATGGCTCTCGCTTGATTGCCAAAGAAACCAAACCTTTCTAGTTTTGTTATAAAATTGGTGGTTCTTTATTTATATAAATTCCCATACCTATGAAGGAGGCGTCAGGGGAGAATAGAACACGTTCCCGCCATATATATCACATGGCGTGTCAAATTTTTGTGTAAACGGATTGTTTTGGTTTAGGTGCTGTGAATTCGAGGGTGTTTTGTTACTTTATCGCAAGTATTATGGAATGCAGCGGAATAAGTTTCATCAGAAACCAAAACTGTCTGAAGAACAAAATCGAGCTTTAGCAATGATTGTTTTAGTGAAATAATGGTATAGAGCATTTACTAATCGGCAAATAAAATCTCCCGAAGCCTCGTATCAAAAAGAACGTTTTAGCTGACAAGTAGCCCTTCATGTAACTTTTTTTGTTTTGTGCAATCAAGGTCTTATAGTCGAGTGCATAGTGCCAAAGAGCATGCATATTTGCCAGGCAGCCTAGATAAATTCTCATGTCTAGGTATGGAGTTCTCTTGGCAGGTGTAAATCACGCTTTGGGAACGTTTTCAGGTATCAGCCTACGCAGCGAATCACTAAAGTAATTTAATGAAGGAATTCCCTTTTGCCCCAGCGGTTATCTTATTATTGTGTTCGTGATCACGTCTGTCTTTCGAAGCACATCTTGGTCCATATTGTATTCAAACTGGGTAATTAGTTTCATATTTTGCATGATGTACTTTTAGAGTAAAAATTATGCTGAGTTTATTTAATTACACCGGGGGGTTGTCGGAAAGAGTCGGCCTCCAGAATGTCTCATAATTACTGGTTCATTTCCACTGGCACGCAACGGGGCTTCCAGTAAATAAAAATTTCCTGCAAAATGCGTAAAAAAAATTTATAATACGAAATGCGAAACTGGTAACTTAATTTCGCACAACCTACGCATCGCAGTTTAATGAAATGCACTAAAGTTTCAGAAATATTCAACCAATTACAATCAATATGAACATGTACCTAAAATATAATCTATTTGAACAATATACGTAATCCCAACGTTAGAATTCTGAGTCACGAATTGTAACAGCAAAACTTCCGTGCTATTATCTTTTTAGAGAAAGAAAATATTGTAAATTGGATTACTCAATAAGTTAACCGAAGTGCATCAATGTGATTTTCTATTTACTTTTTCATATTTGGGCCACTACAACATACTACATCAGTTACTAATGTTCCAGCGTATGTTACGTCTTGAATTCCATGTCACTAGTTACAGAAGATTGGTTGTTTCTTGTTCAAGAAGTCAGCGATTCATAGGTTTGTCAACTGCAGTTAAAAAAAAGAATGTATCAAGATCGAGTCAGACGAAAACGTGTTGCGCGCAGGCCAAGGCAAGCGCCATAAAACTTGCTTAGCCCATAGCAGGCAATGCTAACCACCCAAAGGTTATAGAAGGCATAATTAAACGTAATGAAATGCAAAAAAAAAATTGAAACTAGAAACGCTTCATTGCAACCGGCGGGGCGCACAAAGGGGCTCAGTGGGAATTGAACCCAGAACCATAGGATCCGAAATTCGACATCTTTGCTCCACTCAACAAGGAAATTTTTTTTCCTTTATTGCATGGGAAACAAAAACGGAGAGTCAGAGCACACAAAAATATCGCACTCCAAAAATAGGTCCCTCATTTATCACTACAGTTCTTTCATCTGTAACAATTTGTTAAACAATGGTATCCAATCGGGCTTTGTGTCGCGACCTTCGTACACGCTGGTGACTTGTGCTACCAGTTGAATGAAATAACAATGCACCGACTTCGGGGTCTGAACGGCATTTCGCACATCCATTCGGGATTTCCACATGCTGTATAAACTAAGGAGCATAATGAGGTCATACGGAACGGTGTCCCCTGGCATTACGGGCAGAAAACGAATGGAATGCGGTGTAATATCTAGGGTTTTGCGCAAAGTTCGCTGCAACACATCCCAAAAAAAAAAATTGCGTCCCAGCACTTGATAAAAATGTGCTCAACAGTTTCGGACTCCTTACACAAAAAGCAGTTTACAGTCCATGGAACAAAGATACCCTTCTCTTGCAACCATACCTTGGTGGGTAAAATAGAACAATGTAATTTGAAAAAGAATGTTTTGATCCTAGGAGGAATTCCCATCTTTTTTACACGACACAGCACATCGTGCCCAGGGTGATTTTTGTACAAGACTCGGTATATTGGCGTTGGGAAGAGAATATCAACAAGATCCCGTGTTAGATTTTTCCTCGACACAGTCGCGAGGTACTCCCGAGAAAAAAACGGACTGCTAGAAAATTAAAGGCGTCAACAACATTTTTCAGGTATCCCACCAATCTTGGTGGGTGATATTCAACGGTTGACACAACAAAAGTGGGGATAAAGGATGCCAGCTGGTTTCGGATGACTTCGCGAATAAAAGGGACTTCCTGGTCTCTTAAAAAAAGAAATCGTGATACCAACTGTCTAACGAATAAGTGGGGCAGGCCCACACCCCCGTCTGCGACACTACGGTAAAGGTTTTCCCGTCACATGGGCTCCCAAGTTGAAGTCCATATGAAAACCGCAAAGACACAGTGAAACTTTTGTATATTGCTCCTTGCACAGTGTAGAACTTGTAGCACATACCAAAGCTTGGCAATCAAAAAAACTTTGCAGATAGTTGCTCTCGTAAAAATGGACAGATCTGGTGGATCCAGCGCTTGGAGCACTTGTCGATATCTGCTGCCACAGTTGACCAATAGGTCGTGCTATTCCTGTGGCTCTCCAGTGACACACCGAGGTAGTTGCATCGAGTGCAGCTCCAATGGATGTCCTCGAAAACTTCGGGCGTGCTCGCCCACGTTCCGTGCCAGAAGCCCCTGCACTTTTGCAGGTTCACCGAGGCACCCGTGGCCTTGCAGAAAGTGTGCGTCAACCGTAAGGCGTCCCACTCAACAAGGGAAAGGTGAAAGAGAGCTCAACAAATGTGTATTCAATTTGGCTTGCTGCCGATGGTGCCTGCTACAGTAAGCGACCGTCCGCGGCAAGTAATGTTTAGTCCAGCATAATTAATCCACCATAATTAGTCCCCAGGCGACCGTCGGCAACGAGTCACACTTAGTCCAACATATTAGTTTGCAGGTGACCACAGACAAGGAGTATTACTAAGTCCGGCATACTAGAGCGCAGGTGACAGTCGGTGGCGAGTCATGTTCAGTTTAGCATAGGCAACCTGCAATGCTGTTTGGTTTGGCGCCATCTAGCGGCTGAAGCACGAAATATTGGATACCCTTGGGAGTGGCGGCTGCATTGTTCAAACGTGAGCTATTACTCCGGTGGCGCCGCTGAGCCTAGTGTCCGAAGCAAGAAATACTGTGTATCCCAGGAAGCCGTGATCGCGTAACGTGCCAGTAGAGCGGACGCTACGGCCCTGGCGGGCCAATCGGAACGTGACTGCGTATCACCGGAGCGCGCCTCAACTCCGCAGAGGTATCAGGCTTTTCGCTGCGTCATGATCCAATGTGTGTGCGTTGCACTCGTATACGTCACGCATTTCGTCGACACGCAATGTGGGGCTTATCGTTAACCCTTTGTCAAGTTAAAACGAGACAGGGTATAACCGTGCGCTCTCGCCCTGCTGGCGCCGCCTGGCCATTGGCGGCTGGCTATAGTTAGCCGCAACTGTCGGCGGCTAGTCATGCTGAGTCCAGCATACTGCAGCGCACGTAGCTATCCAAGTAGGCAACGCGGCCCTTGCCTATCGGTTTTTGTACTTGCTTCCCGCGCAAAGAGCCAGGGTTTGATTCCTGGGAGTGACGCTCCTTTTATTTATTCTTTCAATTTGGTCTTCCAGTAATTTCGAGAACTCTGTTGCATGTTCGAGGTCAGCATGTTCTACGCGCCGAATCTTCTGCGCCGATTGTTCCAGAAGTCCAAATGTGTACAAAATGGGCTCGGCGTGGCTAGCCGGAGTCAGTTTCGCCCCAGCGTTCCATCCTGCTGTTGCGCCGACTTCGACGCCCGCGACGCTCTGCTGTTATATTCCGTTTCCTTTCTTTTGTTTTGGGCCCAGGTTCGCCCATCAAACGTTTCGGTTTTCTCAGTTATTCCTTGTTTGTCACCTCGCCATTCGTGACATTTTGGTGGAGGTGCGGGGTGACGCATGTCCGTGCAGCGCACCCCTCCGAGGGCCCGCATTGCAAGTCCGACCTCAATCCCGCGTTGACCCAACGAAGACCAGACCAAGACCCGATCGAGTCGCCGCAACTAAGGCCTACACCCGGAGTACGAACTTCTGCCAGTCAAGAACAGGCAGCCAACGAGGCCAAAGGTGAACCACCAGTCGTCGCAGACCTAGACCGCTGCCGATGTCGTTTACCTGCCCGTCGCACCGCGCACGGCTGCTCCCTTCTACGGCGAGCAAAAAAAAACGTCGAAGACTGGATCGATTAGTACGAATGCGTTGCCCACAAGAATGGGTGGACCGAGGAGCAGAGCCCGCACAACCTCTATTTTTCACTTGAGAGAACTGCAAGGCGCTGGTTGGAAAACCACGAAGTTTTCCTGACTTCCTGGGACCTTTGCAAATCCGAAACTACGCGTACGTTTTCCAGCCAGCACTTGAGAGAGAGGGCCGAAGATCTGCTGCAATCGAGGACCCAGGCCCCATGAGAACGCCACGAGCTTTCTGCAAGACGTTCTGGCCCTCAGCGACCGCGCCGATCCTCAGGCCACCGAGGAAAATTAGCTGCGTATTCTGATGCGTCACGTGAAGGACGACATCTTCAGTGGACTCGTACGCAACCCACCAACGACCGTTCAAGAATTCGTCACCAAAGCGACAAATATGGAGCGTGCCATCCTTGCAAAAGACGCCACTACCTTCGGCACTCGGGCATCGAAGCGTCTGCTGCAATGGGCAGCAACATCAGCCCTAGGATCCCCGGCATTCGAGACAATATTTGTGAAATCGTCTGGGAAGAGCTTCGCAAGATGCTCCCGCTGCGAATCGTCCGCCCTGACTATCGCTCGCCGAGATCGTTCGAGAGGAGGTCCGCCCAGCCTTCCAACTTGAAGTTCCAATCAACCCATCGACACCAGAGGCACCATCTTAGAGCTACGCCACCATGGCCCGACGACCGTAGCAAGCTAACCGCCAGGCCATGGCGCCACTCCGACGAGACCCTCCGATGCCGGGGTATTCTCGACGCCAGGAAGGACAAGTCCAGGACCCCCACCCGGAGAGACCCTCGCCGAGCAAGACAGACGTGTGGAGAACGGCCGATGGACGGCCGTTGTGCTACCACTACGGGGAGGCCGACTATATCTACCTCTGTTGTCCTTCCCGGCAAATGGTGCTGCGTGGGTTCCATCCGAACGACCCACGCCCGAGGTACGGCGAACGCCCTCACGACATCGAGGGGTACCTCTGACGCTCGCCCCCCTCAGCGCCCCTCTCTGCCGTGAATTCCGCTCACCATCGCCATGGCGTTCAGCGTCTCCAGCTCCCCGACTTCGCCGAGAAAACCTGTCTCCCCTGCGTCGACGCGAAAACTAAGTGTAGGAACCCCTGCAGGTGGCGTCGCCGAAGACGACGGAAGCAAAGAGTCTCCAAGAACGCCGGAGCGCTCCTACTCGCCCGACGCCCCGCATCGCAAACACGCTTCTGCAACGGTGCCAAACAACCTAAACGTCGTTCTCGAGGGCCTCGACACATCGGCACTCCTGGAAACCGGAACAGACTACTCAGTCTTGAGTGGGAGGCTCTGTCGCCGCCTTCGAAAAGTCACGACGCCGTGGGATGGACCTCAAATACGAGCCGCCGGTGGGCGCCTCATCACACCAATCGGGAGATGCACTGCTCGCGTCCAGATCCACGGTGAGACGTGCCCTGTGAAGTTCGTCGTTCTGCAAGACTGTGCGAGGGTCATTATCCTCGAAATGAACTTTCTCTGCGAGTATGGCTTTGTCATCAACCTCGGGGCAAACCAGTAGACACTGCGAAAGCCTGTTCCGCCGCGGGTGGAGACCTAACTCGACGTCAACGGCAATCCGAGTTATTGCCGACTATGTGAACCTGCCGCCAAGGTCGAGTGTTTTTGTCACTGTTACAATCACTCAGTCATGCACGGTGAAGCTTTTTTGAACGGCAGCGTCCAACTGCTCCTTGATAAAGGAATTCGCGTCGAACGAGGTGTCACGGATCTCCAAGGACGTACAACTATTCTCGTGACAAGCGCTTGAGAGCAGCCGCAGCACCTTACGATGGGTACCACCGTGGGCCACGCCGAGGAGCTTCAGGCGCCAGCCGCAGTCACCGCAATTTCTCAGGAAACCCCGTCGTCACAGCAGTGTAATGCAGTGTAATGCACATTAACTTAATAATTACTAGGACAAACACTAAAGGTAATTGTATAACATGTAAGTGTAGTGCCTTTTGATGGTATCAATCACTGAGGGCATAATAATTTTCAAAAGATATTAAATCATATAACTTGTTTCTTTCCTTAAAAATGCGCCTGCGTTTTTCTGAGGAATTGCAGTTTAACAATGCAAATCTGACAAGAATCTGGTCAGATGCAGTTTCAAAACGCAAATCTGACAAGATTCACGCATGACGTCCGGCCATATTAAAAAAAAAAATACTATATTTATATTTATAACATATACGACAAGCAATTAACATTTCTTGCTGCTGATAAAACAAATAAAGCATTAAAATGGGGTTGTTTTAGAAAATTATTTTGCATTTGCTAGATTTTCTAAACTTTCGTTGCTTTAAATGTATAATAATAATAATATATAATAAGTCTGATAGTAATAAAATTAATAATAATAATTATTATTATTATTTTCATTAGTAGTAGTAGTAGTGGTAGTAGTATTTTGTTGACGATTCAAAAACACCACAGCGCCTAAATATTCGTGCACCGCTATTCCTCAAGAATAAATTCAGGCAACCCAGGAAAGTCGTAACTATGTACAACTAATTAACTCGAGTCTTCGTCCAAAGCAATCAGATCGCTCAAAATGTCTACAACAGATACATCCAGCTTGTTTTAATTCAATCTGCATTCTTGTTAGTGGTGATCGACGTGTCATTCAAAGCAGAAGGATAAAAATAACTTTGGAGTCGACTGGAGTGCAAGAGAGCATGAAAACAGACAGTGCTTAACAGAAGGGGTGAGTCAACAGCACCATTCACAACCTCATGTGAAAACATAAAACTACGTTATTGTCAGTATACAAGTAAAGTACAAAACCCAACATTTTTAAAGTAATTGTTAATAGCTGTAGTAGCAAATGCGGTCAAAATGTCTGGCATATATTGTGCCTTTGAAGCATTTATAGGCAGTCTCAATTTACTGACCGTATATGATTAATTTTGTATGCAATATAAATAGCTAGGTTTGAGTCGACAGTCATCTAAAGTCACTAACAGATCTCAAAAAGCTCACATGTAAGAACTTTACGAACTTTTTCAAAAATTGCCAAAGACACGTTGACATTTTCTTTTCAAAGATTTTCTAAGATACAAGAATCGTTTCAATTCATTAAGAAATATTCAATCTATATTATCACGAATGACAAATGGTGAGGCAAACAATGACTAAATAAACTGAATGTTTAATGGGACGAACTTGAGTCCAAAATGAAATAGAAGTAAGTTAGCGTCGCAGGCATCGATTTTGACGAAACAGCGGGTCGAGCACTGGAGCGAGACTGCTTGCGGCTCATCACGTGAAGCCTCTTATGTACATGCCTGGGCTTCTGAAACAATTGGCATAGAAGGTTCGGCGCGTGGAACACTCGGACCTCGAACAAGCAACAGGATTCTCGAATTTACCAGAACAATAAATTTCAAGAATAAATAAAAGACATGTCGCTCCCAGAAATCGAACCCTGGCTCTTCGCGTCGGAGGCAAGCACGATAACTGTTAGGCCACAGCCGCGCTGCTTCCTTGGCCAGCTGCGCGCCCGGCATTAATCCCCCCTCTAAAAAGTGCATCGCCCGATGCAACACAAATCAAAACAAAGCAAATAAAAATAACGGCAAACTAAAGACTCATTTGGAACACATAAGTTCCACAGTTCTATCGAGCATAGTACGGCTCCAGGCGCAAGACGCGGAGGACTTCAGGCTACGGTGGGTGGCGTGATGATGTTCTTGTTCCGTCGAGCATCACTTCGTAGCTCAGATCACCAAGTCGACGAAGTACATTGAAGGGTCCGAAGTACAAATTCAGGAGTTTCTCGCTGAGACCACAGGGGTGAATCGGTGTCCAGAGCCACACCCCGTCTCCGGGCTAGAAGTGGACGTCCCGACGGCGAAGGTTTTGGCGGCCAGTGTCGACACGTATTTTGGTTTGATCCGGAGTCTGGTGAGCTGACGGACTTCTGCCCGTTGGGCGACCACCTGGGCGTTGTCGCTTCCTTCAACAGCCAATACCATGAAGCAGCTGAAAGGGGTGTCACCCCGGTGTTCTCTAGCATGACCAGGTTGTAGGCAAATGTGACTTACGGCAACACCTCGTCCAAGGGCTTGTGCTCCACGTCGACGTAATGGAGACCATGTCGGCGATGGTCTTCTTGACTCTCCGTTAGCCCGTTTGCCTGCGGGTGGTTGTGACAAGTTAGTGGCGCCCCCCTCCAGTCCGCCCGTCTGCGGCCACCAGGCTCGGCGGGCAACATTGTTCACCTCACCCAATAAACGCCGTTGAGCGTACGCCGCTCCGGTCAGACATCGTCCACCCTCACAACCAGGCTGCGTGTCGTCTCTCCTCGGCGGGTGCTTCGGCCCCCTTCGTCCACGTTCTAGAAAGATCGTGACACTGGCGACGAGGAACCGTGGCACTGGAGGCCACCAACGTGCACGGTTCGGCCCACGCCGCCGAGAGAGTCGCAACACCGCCGCCCGCTCCTGTCGCCATGCCGCTGTACGGGAGGCTCGAGCCGTTCGAGGGAGATGGGTCCGCGTGGCCGGTCTACGAAGAACTAGTCCACGTGTTCTTCCGGGCGAACGACACGCCCGAGGTGAAACAACGGGACATCTTCTTGGCCAGCTGCGGGACCCGCGTCTTCAGCCTCCTGCTTGACCTCCTCAAGCCGGCCACGCCGCACGTCAAAACGCTGGGTGAGCTGCTCGTCACGCTGCGCTCGCACTTCAGCCCGGCGCCGTCCACACTGATGGAGCGGTTCCGCTTCAACAACCGGAGCCGCCAGGACGGGGAGACCCTCGGGCAGTTCGTCGCTGCGCTACGAGGGTTAGCGAGCACCTGCGCCTTCGGCGACCAGTTGGACTCGCTACTCCGGGACCGGTTCGTCTGCGGCATCAACAACTCCGCCATGCAGACGAGACTCCTGGAGCTCCCCGACCCCTCGCTGGACGACGCAGTGAAGGCAGCGCTGGCAATGGAAGCAGCAGCGAAGGACGCCAGCGAGATAGCGCGTGCGGCCGGCTCACCGTCGACGGAAGCGGCGGTGCACAAGATGGCGACAAGGAGCGGTGCCTGCAGCCGCTGCGGTGCTGCCCACTCCCCCTCACAGTGCCAGTTCGTCCATGCACAATGTTTCACGTGCGGGAGAACTGGGCACCTCGCACGTGTCTGCCGAGGGGGGAGGACGAGCGGCGGCCAGCAGCAGCAGCAGCCTGGTTCAAGCCCGGGTACCAGCCAAGCCCGCGGCCAGGGTGGCCGTCGCAAGAAAACGCGGCGGGGACGAGCGGCACCAGGTCCGGGTACCTCTTCAGCCAGGGTCCACGTCGTGGCCGAGGACCCGCAGATTTTCGACGTATGGCACACCAGGGGAATTTCATCGTCTGTGCCACCATACATGGTGTCTGTTGAGATCTGCGGCCACCCCATCACCATGGAGCTGGACACGGGGGCCAGCGTGTCGGTCATGCCCGGGAAGCTGTTCAAGCGGACCTTCCCTGGCGTGTCCATCGAGGCGTCTGACGTCATGCTGCGCAGCTACTCCGGGCAGCTTTCCCAGGTCCAGGGTCGGGCCCAAGTCAGCGTTCGCCTTGGCGACAGGGAGGCAATCCTTCCCCTTTACTTAACCAAGGGGTCGTCGCCGACGCTGCTGGGCCGAAACTGGATTCACTCGCTGGGTGTTCGGCTGCCGGAGTACCAAGAAGCTGCGCTGCACGTGGTGAAAGACGTCCCAAGCCTCCTGACCGACTTCCAGTCCCTGTTCCAGCCCGGGGTGGGCACCTTCGCCGGCACGACGGTCGGCATCCACGTACCCGAGGGAGCCCGGCCTCGGTTCTTCAAGCCGCGTCCGCTGCCGTTTGCCCTGAAGGACGGGGTCACCCAGGAGCTGCAACGGCTGCAGCGAGAGGGAATCCTGGTGCCCGTCAAGTCTTCCGAGTGGGCTGCACCAATCGTTCCAGTCCTCAAGCGAGACGGCCGCGACAGGATCTGCGGGGACTTCAAGGTCACCATAAACCCCGTCGCTACCGTCGAAAAGTACCCGCTGCCTCGGGTAGAAGATCTCTGGTCGGCTCTGTCCGGGGGACAGAAGTTCTCCAAGCTCGACCTTCGAGATGCCTACCAGCAGCTGGTGCTCCAGGATGCCGCCCGGAAGTATGTCACCATTTCGACAACCATGGGACTCTTCCAGTACACGCGCCTACCGTTCGGCGTGACCTCAGCCCCAGCCATCTTCCAGAGAGAGATGGACAACCTCTTCAGGGGCATGAGGCACGTGGCGGTGTACTTGGACGACATAAGAAAGTGCCCCGGTGTTCATTTTGTATCGCTCCAAAATGAGTGTATTGTACGTTCGTGAAAAGTCAGATAATCGAAAACGCAAACAGCGCGTTCGGTCGCGGCGCGATAGCATGAGATGGGGCTGCTCAGTCGAAACCGAAACTGAGTGGCCAACTAGTTCCCAGAGTGCACTGCGTGGTATTTCGCCGCGATGGGGCGCGTCGGTTTTGGAATAAGTCGATTTATAAAA